>NC_057800.1:83844914-84054730 GCF_018294505.1 Triticum aestivum
CCATGAGGCTCCTGCCAGTTGCCGATAACTTTTACAAAACATGATCATCCCATAGAATAACATATATCACATCATGTCTTGACCATATCACATCACAACATGCCCTGCAAAAACAAGTTAGACGTCCTCTACTTTGTTGTTGCAAGTTTTACATGTCTGCTATGGGCTTCTAGCAAGAACCGTTCTTACCTACGCATCAAAACCACAACGATTTTTCGTCAAGTGTGCTGTTTTAACCTTCAACAAGTACCGCCGTAGTGAAATTCGATTCAACTAAAGTTGGAGAAACAAACACCCGCCAGCCACCTTTATGCAAAAAAAGTTGGATGTCTGTCGGTGGAATCGGTCTCGTGAACGTGGTCATCTAAGGTTGGTCCGGGCCGCTTCATCCAACAATACCGCCAAATCAAAATAAGACGTTGGTGGTAAGCAGTATGACTATTATCGCCCACAACTCGTTGTGTTCTATTCGTGCATATCATCTACGCATAGACCTGGCTCGGATGCCACTGTTGGGGAACGTAGCATGCAATTTCAAAAAAATTCCTACGATCACACAAGATCTATCTAGGAGATACATAGCAACGAGAGGGGAGAGTGTGTCTATGTACCCTCATAGACCGAAAGCGGAAGCGTTAGGTTAACACGGTTGATGTAGTCAAACATATTCGTGATTGAGGGAGTCCTGGATTAGGGGGTATCCGAACGGCCAGACTATATCCTTTGGCCGGACTGTTGGACTATGAAGATACAAGATTGAAGACTTCGTCTCGTGTCCGGATGGGACTCTCCTTGGCGTGGAAGGAAAGCTTGGCGATACGGATATGAAGATCTCCTCCCTTGTAACCGACTCTGTGTAACCCTAGCCCCCTCCGGTGTCTATAAACCGGAGTGTTTAGTCCGTAGGACAACAACAATCATACCATAGGCTAGCTTCTAGGGTTTAGCCTCTACGATCTCGTGGTAGATCAACTCTTGTACTACTCATATCATCAAGATCAATCAAGCAGGAAGTAGGGTATTACCTCCATCGAGAGGGCCCGAACCTGGGTGTCCCCTGCCTCCTGTTACCATCCGCCTTAGACGCACAGTTGGGGACCCCCTACCCGAGATCCGCCGGTTTTGACACCGACATTGGTGCTTTCATTGAGAGTTCCACTGTGCCATCGTCGTAAGGCTTGATGGACCCTTCGATCATCGGTAACGATGCGGTCCAGGGTGAGGTCTTCCTCCTCGGACAGATCTTTGTATTCGGCGGCCTCGCACTGCGGGCCAACTCGTTTGGCCATCTGGAGCAGATCGAGAGCTACGCCCCTGGCCACCAGGTCAGGTTCGGAAACTTTAATCATGCTGCCGATGTTCGTGGAGACTTGATCTTCGACGGACTCGGGCCCATGCCAGGTGTGCCGCACGATCACGACAGGCATGATATAGCTCTGTCGTCAGACAGTGTTCGGGAAATCACGCCAGCAACTACTCCGGCCTTCAATCCGGAACAGATTACGCCATCCGAGGACGGGCGGATAGACCCCGCCTTGGAGGCCGCACCCTCAATGGCGATAGAGCCGAATACTGACCTTACCCCTCACGAGAGCCGTGACGCCGAACCAATGGACTCGTCTCCGGCCACGGACTCTGAACCGCCTGCGCCCATGCCTATCGAATCCGATTGGGCGCCGATCATGGAGTTCACCTCCGCGGATATCTTTCAGCACTCGCCCTTTGGCGATGTACTAAACTCGTTAAGGTCTCTCTCCCTGTCAGGAGAACCTTGGCCGAACTATGTCCGGCTAGAATGGGATGCGAATGATGGAGAAATTCACTCCCCACCCACCACCCACTTAGTAGCCACTGTCGATGATTTAACTGACATGCTCGACTTCGACTCCGAAGACATCGATGGTATGGACAACGATGCAGGAGACGAACAGGAACCACCGCCAAGAGGGCGGTGGACCGCCACTTCATCACATGACATATACATGGTGGATACACCCAAATAAAATAATGACGAGGAACGGAAGGACGCAGCGAAAGATAGCTCCCTCGAGAAGCAAACAAAGCAGCGCCGCAGGCGCCGCTCCAAATCCTGCCTCGGCAAAAACAGCGATAACAGCGCAAGAAAAAACAATACCCCGGTCGACTCCGAGGAAACGACGACCAAATAGACCTAGCGACAGAGCAGGGTGAGCCAGTGGACGACGAACAAAGTACGGAGCCGCTATCCGAACACGGCGACGCCAAGCGTCAAGCTAATCAACCCGTCTCCGGAGAAGAGAACAGTCCGGATGACGACGAACACATCATCCCGGAAAGGTACGTAGCTGGAGCAAGAGAACCTCCATAGAAGGCTTATCGCCACTGCGAGGAGTCTGAAGAAGCAGAAGCAAAGGCTCAAGGCCGCACAAAACACGCTCAACAGTAGATGGAACAAAGTGCTCGATACGGCAGAAAAGTATGGTGGCAGTCGCCACACGAAGAGCTACCCAAAGCGAAAGTTGCTGCCTGAATTCGACGATGAGGCCTTAGAGCCCCCACGGCCAAAAAAACTGCCGACCGGTCGGATCGACGACCTCGTGGCCGCGATAGAGCGGCCAACGAGGCTGCACATAAGTCAGTACATGACCCATGCGAGGAATCACATCAAAGGTCCGGCGCAACCAGATCCATCTACGGATCAAGGAAGCGCGCTCCAGCACCCAACCAAAACCAAGTATTACAACCGTCCGAACGCCATGGTACAACTAAATATAGAGGTGCCGCACACCCCCTATGTTTCATCGATGAAGTACTGGACCATGAATTTCCAGAAGGATTCAAACCAGTGAACATAGAGGCGTGCGACGGGACTACAGACCCAGGGGTCTGGATCGAGGACTTTATCCTCCATATTCATATGGCTCGCAGAGACGATCCCCATGCCATGAATACTTGCCCCTCAAGCTCAAAGGACCAGCTCGGCACTGGCTAAAAAGCCTCCCCGAAAACTCCATTGGAAGTTGGGAGGAGCTCGAGGATGCTTTTCGGGCTAATTTTCAATGGACTTATGCCTGACCTCCGGACGCAGACGATTTGAGTCATATAATTCAACAGCCCGGAGAGTCACCCGAAAGCTTTGGAACAGGTTTCTCACTAAGAAGAACCAAATTGTCGACTGTTCGGACGCCGAAGCCTTAGCAGCTTTCAAACATAGCGTCCGAGACGAATGGCTTGCCGGACACCTCGGCCAAGAAAATCCAAGAACAATGGCAGCCCTAACAAGCCTCATGACCCGCTTTTGCGCGGGTGAGGACAGCTGGTTAGCCCGAAGCAGCACCAGCGACCCAAGCACATCCGAAGTCAGGGATGGCAATGGAAAACCACGACGCAGTAAAAACAAGCGCCGGAACAAAGAAGACAGCCTAGATAACACGGTGGTAAACGCCGGATTCAGGGGCTCTCGACCGGGTCAGCGGAAAAAGCCCTTTAAAGGCAACAGAGATGAATCGACCAGCCTAAACAAGATTCTAGACAAACTATGTCAGATCCACGGCACCCCCGATAAACCTGCAAATCATACCCACAGAGAATGCTGGGTGTCGGTGTCAAAACCGGCGGATCTCGGGTAGGGGGTCCTGAACTGTGCGTCTAGGCGGATGGTAACAGGAGACAAGGGACACGATGTTTTTACCCAGGTTCGGGCCCTCTCGATGGAGGTAAAACCCTACTCCTGCTTGATTAATATTGATGATATGGGTAGTACAAGAGTAGATCTACCACGAGATCAAGGAGGCTAAACCCTAGAAGCTAGCATATGATATGATTGTTCTGTTGTTCGTCCTACGGACTAAAACCCTCCGGCTTATATAGACACCGGAGAGGGCTAGGGTTACACAGAGTCGGTTACAATGGTAGGAGATCTACATATCCGTATCGCCAAGCTTGCCTTCCACGCCAAGGAAAGTCCCTTCCGGACACGGGACGAAGTCTTCAATCTTGTATCTTCATAGTCCAGGAGTCCGGCTGAAGGTATAGTCCGGCTATCCGATCACCCCCTAATCCAGGACTCCCTCAGTAGCCCCTGAACCAGGCTTCAATGACGACGAGTCCGGCGTGCAGATTGTCTTTGGCATTGCAAGGTGGGTTCCTCCTCCAAGTACTTCATAGAAGATTTCAAACACAAGGATAGTGTCCGGCTCTGCAAAATAAGTTTCCACATATTGCCATAGAGAGAATAATATTCACACCAATCTAATCTGCTGACATATCCCGTAGCATGACATCACACCACGGCCAAGCCTTTATTTGAATTGTTTTTACTGCCACACCTCAGCGCGTTTTGCGAGGCGGTTTCCTTGTCACGTCCTATCAAAGCAGAGATCGTGTCCCCTTTATTTACGGGATCCTCATCAATACGGACGTGGGTAACCCAGTCGTGCCCGTTGGTATGTTTTCTCGATCAAAGGCGAGTCCCAAACGTTCACAGGGAGGGCCCTTGGTATTCAACCTCTTATAAAGAGACCAAGGCCTTACTCCTTTCTTTCAATCTCAAACAAGTTCGCCCTTCGCCTCGAGTTCCAACACCCAAAGCTCCATATTTCAGGCGCTTCGGACCTCCGACAATGTCCGGTTCCGACCTTCAAGGCCGATGGATGCCCTCCTCCGTCACGAAGGAGGATGTGCTGAAGTTGAGAGAGGCCAGGTTCTTGACTAGCGAAATTTCACATAGGCTGCCTGCGCAAGGGCAGGCCATTCCCACTCCCAATCCTGGTGAGAGCGTGGTGTTTGTGTCTCACTTCCGTCGGGGGCTAGGCTTCCAGACGGATCCCTTCGTGAGGGGGCTCATGTTTTATTATGGGCTGGAATTTCACGACTTAGCTCCGGAGTCCATCCTCCATATTTTCTCATTCATCGTCGTGTGTGAAGCCTTCCTCCGCATTACTCCTCACTTTGGACTATGGCTCAAGACCTTCAAAGTAGAGCTGAAGATGATCGAGGGGCGGCACGCGGAGTGCGGAGGCGCTGTTATAAGCAAGAATGCTGATGCTCCATGGCCCGAGGGCTCTAGGAGTCCAGCTTATGGCAACAAGAGTGGTTTTATATTACCGCTCCAGGGGCACCAAGTGGGTGCGCCACCTGCCTTTCGCTCGGGTCCCCCACCACAGCTAGCGTCATGGGTCGACAAAGGACTGGACTGGGGCCGTCCAAGGATGTGCCCTTGCTGCAGGGCCGCATTCGAGATCTCCTAGAAAGAGATATCAGTCTGGTTGTGGTGACACAGGTTATGCTGATTCGCCGAGCTCTGCCCTGCAAACGTCGCCCCCTCCGCCTGTGGGAGTTCAGTCCAGAGGGACCACGAGCTCTCCAACATTTTATGGGCGCGACGCCCATGGAGATGTACAGATTATTCTTCGGATCACAAGCAACGTGTCCGGACTTGACCGAGGATGCAGGTCTGAGCTGCAATCGCCCGGATACTCAAGTAAGTAGCCTTGTGCCTGGACTCGCTATCCGTATATTTATCATAAAATTGCCCTTAAAGGAGCTGTCCTTTAAACATGAGTGGATAGCGAAAGCAAAGATAATCAGGTGTCTGGCCCCCCTCCCTGAGACCACGCCGGATCCCGTGCTAGTCCGTATGTTGAAGGTTGAGCCTTCGGAGGAAAGCGAGGGAGGGGACAAGGAAGCTGCGGCCTCCTCGAAGGAGGCTGTTAAGAAGGGAGGAATCGAAAGTTCATCTCCTTAGGGGAAGAAGAGGACCGCCTCTGACGACCCGGAGACCATGGCCTCAAAGCGGGGGAAGAAATCTTTGTCAGAGGGTCCTGCGCCGGGGAATACTTCGGCCGAATTATGCCCTCAAGGGGATCAGCCCTCCACCGAGCCGTAAGTAGAGAGGAGTTTTTCTTTTTAAGAAATGAGAGGAATCCTTAATTTATATCTAAGAAAAGTAACCGAAGATTTACCATGTACTTCGGACCTCAGCCCTTCTCAGCAAAGCTCGTCTTCGGGGGATCTTCTTCCGGAGATGATGGAGAGAGGAACACCTCCCCCTACCGTACTGCCTTGCGAGGCGGGCGATCCTGAGGTATCGTCGCGGAGGGTTTCTCCGAGTCCGGCGGGGCCGGAAGGTAGTCATATGGGCCCCCAAAGCCCCCTGCGTCCGGCCTTTGAGAAGGACCATCGGACGAGTCTGGCACCGTCCGGTGCGCGGTCGGAGGGGCTGAAGGATCTGCTAGGGAGAGCATCTATCTCAGAGGAGCACCGTGCATTAATGAGCACGGTGATTGAAAGGATTTCATCCGCGGAGAGCGGATTGCACGAGGCCGTCAGGAGTTTACTGACAGGTTTTGAGGTATGCAAAATAATGTACCCTTTTGGACAGTTGCGCATAAATAAGATGCGCCCTGTGTAGATAGTAGCCCCTGAGACTCTGTGCGTTGTCAAAAGTGACGGCGCGCAGAGGATCATAATCCCAGGTCTAATATGCCACCTTCATACGTAGGTGGCGAAGTGTCTGGTGGCCAGCCGGACTGATGAATTTGCCAAGCTAAAGCGGCAACTTGACGTGGCAGATGCCGACATCGCGCTTGTCAACAAGCGGCTTGACGAGGCACAAGGTATGTGATTCCTCTGGCGGCACCTGGTAAGAGGAGCTTTATGCCAGTATCTTACAATGTGTGCGCTTGATGCAGATGGAGCCGTTGCCATGGAGGGTCTCCGGGCGGAACTTGCCTGAGCCAAGGAGCAAGCCAGGAAAAGTGATGCGGCTGCCGAAAAGGCAATTGGAGAGCTGAAAGCCGAACAGGCTGCTCACTGCCTAACCAAGAAGGAAATGGCCAAGATGGCCGTGAAGCTGAAAAGCGCTGCTGACCGTTGCAAGCTTCTGGAAAAAGAAGACCAAGCGGAGTGGGCGGACCTAGAAAAGGCCATTACCGAGGCCAAGGATGCTCGCTCTGCGATGAGAGCTATGAAGGAGGAGCTACGTCAGGCCAGAGATATCGCGGCTGGAAAGCCCTTTGTGCTGCAGAGGAAGTTCGGGGATCCTAAATATGCTTCGCTAGACCGGTTGTGGAGTGCGGCGAACACTTATCTGGATTTGGCAGCGAGTGCCGCGGACGCGGCCGAACACTTCCGAGATAAGGAGGATCACGAAGTGGAAAAGCTTTTTTGGTCGCAGTTCCACAATCCAGAGCATCCACTTCCATTAACCGATCGTTTGGCCGAATGGGCTGAGCTGAGTAGGTTATCCGGACTCGCCATGAAGTATGTCGTGAGTCATCTGTGGCCGGGAAGGCCTGAGCCGAAGAGCTATTTTAGCTTGGTGCAGCAGTTCCTTGGTGCGGTGCCGCATATCAATGCAATTAATAGGTCGGCATACATAGAGGGTGCGCGGATGGCTCTCGCCCGTGTCAAGACATATTGGGCGGAGATGCAGGCCACCGCTGTTGCAACCCAAGACTCGGATGAGAGCCGAGTACCTGCCGAGCACTATTTTCAGGAAGTTCTGCAGGGCGCTCGTTTAATAGAGACGCAGTGCTTGAAGGATATTATGTTTGAATAACATGTACTGTTGTAAAACAAAGTTTGGATGTAATATATAAAAGCTTTTTATACTTGTGCCTTCAAGAATTGAGATACCTCCTATGCGGCCGTTAATGTATATGTGTATATAACCTGAAAGATGGCAGTCTTTGGCTTCAGCCCCCACGCATATAATGCGGGGGTGTTCGTAGAAGGCGCATTTTCACACTTGACCCAACGTATTTGTCCTATTAAGGAGGTGATAGCGCAACGAACGAGGCAACCGGACTATAATGCTTTATAAACTTCACTTAGCCATAGGAGTTTGACAGTGGGGCTGCTATACAGCCCCTTGTGGCACCGCGCTCACCCGAATTCGGGGCGCGTGTGTGCCTGGCCGGGAAGCGGCCTTCGTTAATACGGAGGAATCCTAAAGATTCCGGTGGGTCATTGAGTGGTTGACTAGTCTCACGCTATATCATGACAGTCAGTTTTCGGCTTTCTCTACTGAGGTGCTCGCCTGGCCGAACCGGGGCACAATCGTAGTAGTTCTCCTGGTGCCGCCTTAGCCGATAGAGCGGAACGTAAGGCAGCAAAACACAGGAGCCGGGCAAACCCGACATTTGACCAAAGACATGATTCAGAGCTGATGCATATAAGGCCAAACTCGCGATGCCGAACACTACCTAAGGTATTCGGTCTTTTATGAAAACGGGCGGAACAACGCCCTTGGTTATAAGCCCCTGATGTCCAAGTACGTGCAAAACTCTGACGTGTCCACATGCCAAAATGCCAGCCTCCTCCTTGGCTATGCAGAGAATCTGGGGGATGTGTATCAACAAGAGACAGTAAGAAAGGTTTACGCAGGGTCTTAATCTAAAAAGAATCCTGGGGACGGGTCCCTGATGCACGTCTGCGCTTGTGTCTCCGTTGTGCCGTGTCCTGGACAGGCGTAGCATGGTGTTCATCTATAAAAGAGAGGAACTTAGCTAACAAGAAAAAGAATAGTAGTGCGGGACATACGCTGTACTAGATAAACAATGTATAATTTTCAGACAGGTAAAATGGAGCCTTATTGTCGTGTATTTTACATACGCGAAGCCCGTTGTATAGGGGTGTATGGCTACTAAACCTTTAATTTTTGCTCCGGACTCGCCTAGCGAGCCCGTGGTCTTGATGACCTGGTAGATGCTTTTCGCTGGTGAAGCTGTTTTAATGTGTGGCTGTCAAGGCAGCCGCATATTCTTTCGCGCTCGAGGGACACTTACTATTGCCCTTTAGTGAGATGACGCCTCATGGACCGGGCATTTTAAGCGTAAGAGATGCATAATGCGGTATTGCATTAAAGCGGGCGAAAGCCTCTCGTCCTAGTAGTGCTTGATAGCTACTTGAAAATGGGGCGATATGGAAGGTTAGCTTTTTGCGGCGGAAGTTATCGGGGGAGCCGAACATAACGTCTAGCCAAAGAGAACCCATACAGTGGGCCTCCGGGCCTGGCGTTACTCCTTGAAAGGAAGTGTTGCTATGGTGAATTCTTGTTGGGTCTATTCCCATTTTGCGGATTGTGTCCTGATATAGCAGGTTTAAACCACTGCCGCCATCCATCAGGACATTTGTAAAGTGGAGTCCGTCGATTATTGGATCTAATACCAGGGCAGTCCAGCCTGCGTTCCGTATACCTCTAGAGTAATCCTGGTGGTTGAAGGTGATCGGTTTTAACAACCATGGGCGAGGCTCCTTTGGGATAGGCCGTATGGCGCGTATCTCTGTTGGCCACGTGAAGTAAATTTACTGTTTTGACTTCTTGTGGGAAATCCTTTTGTTTCCTGGTTCTCTGCTTGTGGGGTTCATCATCGTCCTCACTTGGTGTGTCAAGCCCCTTGTGTTCGGCGTTGAGTTTGCCGGATTGCTTGAAAACCCAACAATCTCTGTGGGTATGGTTCACAGGCTTCCCGGGAGTACTGTGAATTTGACATATCTTGTCCAAGATTTTGTTCAGGTTAGATAACTCGTCCCTGTTATCCTTAAGGGGCAGCTTTCTTTGATTCTGCCGAGAGCTTTTGAATCCGGCATTGACTGTCGTGCTCTTTGGACTGCTTCCCTTAGTCCGGCGCTGGTCCTTGTTGCGTCGCAGTTTCCCATTTCCATCCCTGACTTCGGATGTACTTGGGTCGCTGGTGCTACATCTTGCCAACCAGCTGTCCTCTCCCGCACAAAAGCGGGTCATGAGGCTTGTTAATGCGGCCATTGTTCTTGGCTTTTCTTGGCCGAGGTGTCTGGCGAGCCATTCGTCTCGAACGCTGTGTTTGAAAGCTGCTAAGGCTTCGGCGTCCGGACAGTCAACTATCTGATTCTTTTTAGTAACAAATCTATTCCAGAGTTTCCGGGCTGACTCTCCGAGCTGTTGGGTTATATGGCTTAAATCGTTCGCATCTGGAGGTCGGACGTAGGTTTCTTGAAAATTTGCCCGAAAAGCATCCTCGAGCTCCTCCCAACTTCCAATGGTGTTTTGGAAGGCTTTTAAGCCAATGCCGTGCTGGCCCTTTGAGCTTGAGGGGTAAGTATTTTATGGCGTGGAGGTCATCTCCTCTGGCCATGTGTATATGGAGGATATGATCCTCAATCCAGACTCCAGGGTCTGTTGTTCCGTCGTACGCCTCTATGTTTACGGGTTTGAATCCCGCTGGGAATTCATGGTCCAGCACCTTATCGGTGAAACATAGGGGATGTGCGGCACCCCTGTATTTGGGTGTGCCGTGATGTTCGGATATTTGTTGTGTTGCACTGCTTACTAGAGCTTGCTTTCTTGGCCCATAGATAGATCTAGCTGGGCCGTCCTTTTGATGCGAATCCTTGAGTGGATCGCGTGCTGACTTGTGTGTGGCACCGCTTGCCGCTCCATGCTGGCCATGGGGTCGTCTATCCGACCGGGTGGCCTTCTTATTTTCTAACTGCTGGGGCTCCAAGGCCTCCTCGTCAAATTCAAGAAGTAGCTTTCGCTTTGGATAGCTTTTTGTGCGACGACTGCCGCCATGCTTGTCTGCAGTGTTGAGTACTTTGCTCCATCTGATTCTGAGTGCATCTTCCGCAATTTTGAGCTTCCGGTTCTGCTTTTTCAGGCTGCGCGCAGTGGCGACGAGCCTTTTGTGTAGGTTCTTCTGCTCCATGAGTGTATCTGGCGTAAGGTCGTCTGGACTGTTATTTTCGCTGGGGACAGGTTGTTCGGTTTGTTTATCCAAATTTCCCTGTTCGGACGGTTGCTCGAAGGCATGTTCGTCGTCCGCCGGCTCGTCCTGCTCTATGGTTGGGTCTGTATGGCTGCTGTCTCTGTCGAGGCGGGGCTTGGAGCGGCGCTTACGTCGCCGCTTTTGATTGCTTTTCGAGGGAACGATCCCTCGTTGTATCCCTGTGTTCCTCGTCGTCGCTTCCTTTGGGTGTGTCCACCATGTATATGTCATATGACGAGGTGGCTTTCCAGTGCCCTATAGGCGCTGATTCCTGATGGTCTCCTGCATCGGCGTCCATACTGTCGATGTCTTCGGGGTCGTAGTCGAGCACGTCGGTTAAATCATCGACAGTGGCTACAAAGTGGGTGGTGGGTGGGTTTTGAATTTCTTCATCATCCGCATCCCAGCCTTGCTGACCATAGTCCAGCAGGGCTCTCCTGATAAAGAGAGAGACTTTAGTGAATTCAGAATATCGCCAAAAGGCGAGTGCTGAAAGATGTCCGCGGCGGTGAACTCCATAATCGGCGCCCAATCGGATTCGATCGGCAGGGGCGCGGGAGGCTCAGAGTCCGGAGGGGAGTCCGGCACCTTGGAGTCACAGGCTTCGCAAAGGACAAAGCTGGTGTTCGGCTCGATCACCGCAGAGATTTCGGCCTCCGAGGCGGCGTCCAACCACCCGTCCTCGATCGACGCGATCGGCTCCGAACTAAGGGTTGGGGCCGATGTGGGCGCGGCCTCCAAAGCACTTTTCGGCGGCAGAGCTAAATCGTGCCCTTCGTGACAGTGCGGCGCGCTCGGCTGTGGCTCGAATCCGTCGAAGATCAAGTCTCCGCAGATATCAGCCATGTAGTTAAGACTTCCAAATCTGACCTGATGGCCAGGGGCGTAACTTTTGATCTGCTCCAGATGGCCAAGCAAATTGGCCCGCAGTGCAAAGCCGCCGAATACGAAGATCTGTCCAGGGAGAAAAGTCTCACCCTGGACCGCATCGCTGCTGATGATCGGAGAAGACATCGGGCCTAAAAGTGACGACACAGAGGAACTCTCAATGAAAGCACCAATGTCGGTGTCAAAACCGGCGGATCTCGGGTAGGGGGTCCCGAACTATGCGTCTAGGCGGATGGTAACAGGAGACAAGGGACACGATGTTTTCACCCAGGTTCGGGCCCTCTCGATGGAGGTAAAACCCTACTCCTTCTTGATTAATATTGATGATATGGGTAGTACAAGAGTAGATCTACCACGAGATCAAGGAGGCTAAACCCTAGAAGCTAGCCTATGGTATGATTGTTCTGTTGTTCGTCCTACGGACTAAAACCCTCCGGTTTATATAGACACCGGAGAGGGCTAGGGTTACACAGAGTCGGTTACAATGGTAGGAGATCTACATATCCGTATCGCCAAGCTTGCCTTCCACGCCAAGGAAAGTCCCTTCCGGACACGGGGCGAAGTCTTCAATCTTGTATCTTGATAGTCCAGGAGTCCGGCTGAAGGTATAGTCCGGCTATCCGAACACCCCCTGATCCAGGACTCCCTCACTGGGTCTTCAAGCAGGCCGGCAAGCTAAACGCCAAACACAAGGGGGAGGACACACTGAGCGAAGACGAGGATGAGCCTCGCCAGCAAGGCACTGGTGGACAGAAAAATTCCCACCAGAAGTCAAAACAGTAAACGTGATCCACGTGACAAAGAGAAGAAGCAAATATGCACTCAAAAATACACAAGCCGTAGAGCCCGTCACCCCTAAGTCAACCCCTGGTCGGCCTGCCTGGTCACTTTTGATCGCAGGGATCACCTAACAAGCATCCAGCATGAAGGACCAGCTGCCTTGGTGCTGGACCCAATAATAAACGGATACCATCTCACACGAGTCCTTATGGATGGAGGCAGTAGTCTAAATCTGATATATCAGGACACCATCTGCAAAATGGGGATAAACCCAGCAAAAATCAGCCACAATAATACTACCTTCAAGGGAGTAATACCAGGCACAGAGGCCCACTGCACGGGCTCTCTAGTAGTAGAGGTTGTGTTCGGCTCGCCCGACAACTTCCGAAGCGAAAAGTTAACTTTCGACATTGCTCCATTCCGAAGTGGCTATCAAGCACTACTCGGACGAGCAGCTTTCGCTTGTTTTAATGCAATACCGCATTACGCTTTTCTCAAGCTTAAAATGCCCGGTCCGCGTGGCATCATCATAGTACATGGAAATGTTGAGCGCTCCCTACGAGCAGAAGAATGTACGACTGCTTTAACAGCCGAACACTAGACGGCCTCACCACCAGAACAGATAACCGGTCATTAAGACCACGGACACGGTTAGACGAGTTCGGCTAATCATTGGATAGAGATTGGTTTGATGGTTATACCCTCATAGGCGATACCAGGGGCTTCTTAGTGATAATTCGGCTCAACTTTACCATCTTGACTTTTAAATGGTTTATTTATACTAGCCAATTTTTTGCACGGCAACTTTCAACTAAGTTCCTCTTTTTTACAGATGACAATCGTGCTACACCCGTCCAGGATACGGCACAATAGAGACACAGGCGCAGACGTGCAGTGATACGTCTCCAACGTATCTATAATTTTTGATTGCTCCATGCTATATTATCTATTGTTTTAGGCAATATTGGGCTTTATTTTCCACTTTTATATTATTTTTGGGACTAACCTATTAACCGGAGGCCCAGCCCAGATTTGCTGTTTTATGCCTATTTCAGTATTTCGAGGAAAAGGAATATCAGACGGAGTCAAAACGGAACGAAATCAACTAGAGAAGTTATTTTTGGAAGGAAACCCACCTGATGGACTTGGACCCCACGTCAGAAGATACGGGAGGTGCTCACGAGGGTGGGGGGCGCGCCCTCCCCCCTAGGCGCGCCCCCTGCCTCGTGGGGCCCCCGTAGCTCCACCGACGTTCTCCTTTCACCCATATATACCGTCATACCCTAAAACTTCCAGAATAGAACCTAGATCGGGAGTTCCGCCGCCGCAAGCCTCCGGAGCCACGAAAAACCAATCGGGACCCCTTTCCGGTACCCTGCCGGAGGGGGGATCCATCTTTGATGGCCATCTTCATCATCCCGGCGCTATCCATGACGAGGAAGGAGTAGTTCACCCTCGGGGCCGAGGGTATGTACCAGTAGCTATGTGTTTGATCTCTCTCTCTCGTGTTCTCTCTCGTGTTCCCTCTATGGCACGATCTTGATGTATCCCGAGATTTGCTATTGTAGTTGGATCTTATGATGTTTCTCCCCCTCTACTCTCTTGTGATGAATTGAGTTTCCCCTTTGAAGTTATCTTATCGGATTGAGTCTTTTATGAGAACACTTGATGTATGTCTTGGTGATCAACTTGCGGGTTTCGTGACATTGGGAACCTATGCATAGGGGTTGGCACACGTTTTCTTGATTCTCCGGTAGAAATTTTGGGGCACTATTTGAAGTACTTTTATGTTGGTTGGATGAATCTGAGATTTTGTGATGCATATCGTATAATCATACCCACGGATACTTGGGGTGACAATGGAGTATCTAGGTGACATTAGGGTTTTGGTTGATTTGTATCTTAAGGTGTTATTCTAGTAAAAACTCCAGGGTTGTTTGTGACACTTATAGGAATAGCCCAACGGATTGATTTGAAAGAATAACTTTGAGGTGGTTTCGTACCCGACCATAATCTCTACGTTTGTTCTCCGCTATTAGTGGCTTTGGAGTGACTCTTTGACGCATGTTGAGGGCTTGTCATATGATCTATCTATGTTATTATTGTTGAGAGAACTTACACTAGCGAAAGTATGAACCCTAGGTCTTGTTTCCTAGCATTGCAATACCGTTGTGCTCACTTTTATCATTAGTTACCTTGCTGTTTTTATAATTTCAGATTACAAATACCTATATCTACCATCCATATTGCACTTGTATCACCATCTCTTCGCCGAACTAGTGCACCTATACAATTTACCATTGTATTGGGTGTGTTGGGGACACAAGAGACTCTTTGCTATTTGGTTGTAGGGTTGCTTGAGAGAGACCATCTTCATCCTATGCCTCCCACGGATTGATAAACCTTAGGTCATCCACTTGAGGAAAATTTGCTACTGTCCTACAAACCTGTGCACTTGCAGGCCCAACAACGTCTACAAGAAGAAGGTTGTGTAGTAGACATCATGCAACAGGGACCCGTTCAAAGGTTTCTCTTTAGATTAAGACCATGGGTAAACCTTTTTTACTGTCTTTTGTTGTTCACATCCTACGGATTCTCAATACAACCAAGAAGGATGCTGATGTTCTTGGCATGTGGCCACGTCAGACATTGCTCGTACCCGGACACTAGGGGCTCATTATCCAAGGGCATCATTTAAGCCCGGTATATATTTCAAAGACCGAATACCTTAGGGAGTGTTCGGCGTCGCGAGTTTGGCCTTATATGCATCAGCTCCGAATCATGTCTTTGGTCAAATGTTGGGTTTGCCCGGCTCCTGTGTTTTGCTACCTTACGTTGCGCTCTATCGGTTAAGGCGGCACCAGGAGAACTACTGTGATTGTGCCCTGGTTCGGCCGGACGAGCACCTCAGTAGAGAAAGCCGAAAACTGACTGTCATGATAAAGCGCGAGACTGGTCAAACACTCGATGATCTAGCGGAATCTTCGGGATTCCTCCGCATTAACGAAGGGTCGTTTCCCGGCCAGGCATGTACGCGCCCCGTATTCGGATGAGCGCGGAGCCACCAAGGGCCATATAGTAGCCCCACTGTCAAACTCCTATGGCTAAGTGAAAGTGTTAAAGCAATATAGTCTGATTGCCTGGTTCGCTGCGCTATCACCTCCTTAATGGAGCAAGACGTTGGATCAAGTGTGAACATGCGTCTTCTGCAAACACCCCCGCATTATATGCATGGGGGCTGAAGCCGACGACTGCAAACTTTCAGGTTATATACATATATACATATACGGCCGCACAGGAGGCATCATAATACTTTCAGGCAAAAGTATAAAAATAGCCTTTACAATTCAGTAAAACATTGTTTTCCAATGGGAATACATGTCACTAAAACATAATATTCTTCTAGCACTGAGCTTCTATCGAACGAGTGCCTTCAAGGACTTCGTCAAAGTAGTGCTCGGCAGCTACTCGGCCAACGGCTGAACTCGGGGTTGCAATTGCGGTGGCTTCCATCTCCGCCCAGTATGTCTTGACACGGGCAAGCGCCATCCGCGCACCCTCGATGCACGCCGACCTCTTCATAGCGTCGATGCATGGCACAGCACCAAGGAACCGCTGCACCAAACTAAAATAATTGTTCGGCCTTGGCCCTCCTGGCCATAGATGATCCACAACAAACCTCATGGCGAGCCCGGGCAACCTATGGAGCTCGGCCCATTTGGCCATCTACTCATTCAAAGGAAGCGGACGCGCTGGAACGTTAAATTGTGACCAGAACAGCTTCTCCACTTCGCGATCTTTTTGATCTTTGAAGTATTCGGACGCATCAGCGGCACTTGCTGCCAAATCCAGATAAGCGTCTGCAGAGCTCCACAGCCGATCCAAAGGAGCGTACTTAGGATCTACGAACTTCATCCACAGCATAAAGGGCTTCCCAGCCGTGATTTCCCCTAGTGTGACGCAGCTCGTCCTTCATCGCTCTAATTGTAGAGCGGGCGTCCTTGGTCGCCACTGTGGCCTTCTCCAGGTCCGTCATCTTCGCTTGATCTTCCTTTTTGAGAAGCTCGTAACGGCCTGCGACATCCTTCAACTCCACAGCCATCTTGGCTATTTCCTCCTTGCTTCGGCAATGAGCAGCCTTTTCGGCTCTCAGCTCCTCGACCGCCTTCAGGGCGGCCGCGTCACTTTTCCTGGCTTGTTCTTTGGCCGGGACAAGTTCCGCTCGCAGGGTCTCCACGGCCGCAGCTCCATCTCCAGGCATAACATATTAAAGATACTGGAATCATGCTCCTCCTACTACGTATCGATCACTGGAGAAATCACATACCCTGTGCCTCGTCAAGCCGCTTGTTGACAAGCACGATGTCGGCATCCGCCGCATCAACTTGCCGCTTCAGCTCGGCAATCTCACCAGTTCGGCTAGCCACCGGACCTTCCGCCACCTGCATTTGAGGGCGGCCGGATTGTTAACTGGGACTATGATCCTCTGTTTGCCGCCGTTTGCGACAGCAACCAGAGTCTCAGGGGCTACTATCTGCATAGGACACACCTTAACGTGTGTGGTACTGTAAAAAATACACACTATTTCACGTACTTTCAGCAGACTCATAAAGGCTTCATGCAACCCGCTTTCGGCGGATGAAATCCTCTGAACTACCGTATCCATTAGCGTACGATGCGCTTCTGAGATAGCGCTCGCTCCAGCAGATCCATCAGTGCGTCCGACCGCATAACAGACGGTGTCGGACTCTTTTGGTTGCTCTCTTCAAGAGCCGGATACTGAGGACTTCGGGCGGCCAAAGGATTAACCTCTGGCCTTGTCGGATTAGGAGAAGCCCTCCGCAACGACACCTCGGGGTCGCCCGCCTCGTTAGGCGGGAGGGCCTGGGGAGGCGTTTCGCTCTCCATCACCTCTGGAAGAAGATCCCCCGAAGACGAACTCTGCCGAGAAGGGCTATGATCCAGACTACAAGATAAATATTTCGGTTATTTTCCTCAGAAGCAAAGTAGGACGTTTTTATTATTAAAGTCCCCTTTCTACTTACAGCTCGGTTGAGGGCTGACCCCCTTGCGGGCATGGCGTGGCCGATGTATCCCCGGGGGCGGGACCCTCTGGCGAAGATTTGTTCCCCCGTTTGGAGACCATTGTCTATGGGTCTTCAGAGGCGTCCCTCTTCCTTCCTTGGGAAGGGGGAATTCCAGTTTCTTCCCCCCGGTTATCCTCCTTCGCGGAGGCGCTCGCCTCTTTCTTCCCCCTTTGTCTTCCCCTAAGGGCGCGTGATAAGGCGCAAGCTCCAGCATCCTGGCTAGTACAGGATCCAGTGAGACCTCAGGGAGGGGGGCCGGACACCTGATCATCTTTGCCTTTGTTACCCAGTCCTGGTCAAAGAGCGACTTTTCAGAATGATGTTGTGATAAATAAAGATACAATGTGTTCGGTTACAGGACTACTTACTTGGGTATCTGGACGATTGCAGTTCAAACCTGCATCCTCGGTGGTGTCCGGACACATTATTTGTGGTCTGAAGAACAATTTGTACATCTCCTCGAGCGTCATGCCAAGGAAATGATGGATAGCTCGTGGTCCCTCTGGGTTGAACTCCCACATGCGGAGGGGACGATGTTTGCAGGGCAGGACTCGACGAATTAACATGACTTGCATTACCGTCACTAGACTGATGTCTCTCTCTAGGAGATCTTGGATGCGGCTCTGCAATATTGGAACATCATTTACTGGCCCCCAGTCCAGCCCCTTGTTGACCCATGGCGCTAGTTGTGGCGGAGGGCCCGAGCGAAAAGCAGGGGAGCCACCCACTTGGTACCCCTGGGAGCTGTGATATAAAACCATTCTTGTTGCCATAAGCTGGACACCTCCTGGAAAGAACCCTCTGGCCATGGGGCATCGGCACTTTTGCTTATTACGACACCTCCACACTCTGCGTGCCGCCCCTCGATCATCTTCGGCTCTACCTTGAAGGTCTTGAGCCACACGCCGAAGTGAGGGGTAATACGGAGGAAAGCTTCACACACGACGATGAAAGACGAGATGTGGAGGACAGAATCCGGAGCCAGGTCATGGAAATCCAGCCCATAGTAAAACATGAGCCCCCTCACGAAGGGATCTAGAGCAAGGCCTAGCCCTTAGAGGAAGTGAGATACGAACACGACGCTCTCGCCAGGTTTGGGAGTGGGAATGACCTGCCCTTGAGCAGGCAGCCGGTGTGGGACCTCGCCGGTCAGAAACCTGGCCTCTCTTAACTTTTTGACGTCTTCCTCCGTGACGGAGGAAGGCATCCACCAACCTTGAAGGTTGGATCCAGACATGGTTGAAGGTCCGAAGCACCTGACCTGAGCTTCGGGTGTTGGAACTCGAGGCAGGGGAAGGATTCAATTAAGTTCGAGGAGTAAAAAAGATAGGCCTTGGTCTTTTTATAAAGAGGGTGAATACCAAGCGTCCTCCTCGTGACCGTTTGGGACTTGCCTACAATTGAGGAGTCATACCAACAGGCACGATTGGGTTACCCATGTCCGTATTGATGAGAATCCCGTAATAAGGGGACACGATCTCTGCTTCGACAAGACGTGCCAAGGAAACCGCCTCGCAATATGCGCCAAGGCTGGTTGAGATTAACGGTTCGAATAAAGACCGGGCCGTGGTATGATGTCATGATGTCGAGTGTGTCAGCAGATTAGATTTGTGGAAATATTATTCTCTCTACGGTGGTATGTGGAACTTGTTTTGCAGAGCCGGACACTATCCTTGTGTTCAAAATCTTCTATGGAGTATTCGGAGGAGGAACCCGCGTTGCAATGCCGAAGACAATCTGTGCGCCGGACTCATCGTCATTGAAGCCTGGTTCAGGGGCTACTGAGGGAGTCCTGGATTAGGGGGTATCCGAACGGTCGGACTATATCCTTTGGCCAGACTGTTGGACTATGAAGATACAAGATTGAAGACTTCGTCTCGTGTCCGGATGGGACTCTCCTTGGCGTGGAAGGCAAGCTTGGCGATACGGATATGAAGATCTCCTCCCTTGTAACCGACTCTGTGTAACCCTAGCCCCCTCCGGTGTCTATATAAATCGGAGGGTTTAGTCCGTAGGACAACAACAATCATAGCATAGGCTAGCTTCTAGGGTTTAGCCTCTACGATCTCGTGGTAGATCAACTCTTGTACTACTCATATCATCAAGATCAATCAAGCAGGAAGTAGGGTATTACCTCCATCGAGAGCGCCCGAACCTGGGTAAACATCGTGTCCCCTGCCTCCTGTTACCATCCGCCTTAGACGCACAGTTCGGGACCCCCTACCCGAGATCCGCCGGTTTTGACACCGACGATGATCCAACCGATCAAGTACCGAACGTACGACACCTCCGAGTTCAGCACACGTTCAGCTAGATGACGTCCCTTGAACTCTTGATCCACCAGAGGGTCGAGGGAGAGTTTCGTCAGCACGACGGCGTGGTGACGGTGATGGTGATGTTATCTGCACATGGCTTCACCTAAGCACTACATGAACATGACCGGAGTAGTAAACCGTGGAGAGAGACACTGCACACGGCTTGGAATAATTGGTGTCTCTCCAAGGGGTGCCCTGCCCACGTATATAAAGGAGGGAGAGGAGGAGGCCGGCCACCAGGGGGCGCGCCAAGAGGGGGGAGTCCTACTAGGACTCCAGTCCTAGTAGGATTCGCCCCCCCCCCCTTTTTCCTTCTCATGGAGGGGAAAGAGGGAAGGAGAGGGAGAAGGTGAAACGAAAGGGGGGCCGAGCCCCCTTCCCCTTATCCAATTTGGACAGCCCATGGGGGGCCACCCCTTGTGGGCTCCCCCCTCTCTCCCCTATGGCCCATGTTGGCCCATTACTTCCCCATGGGGTTCCGGTAACCCCTCGGTACTCCGATAAATATCTGAAACGTCCCAAAACCATTCCAGTGTCCAAATACTATCGTCCAATATATCAATCTTTACCTCTCGACCATTTCGAGACTCCTCGTCATGTCCATGATCTCATCCGGGACTCCGAACAATCTTTGGTCACCAAAGCACATAACTCATAATAGAAATCATGATCGAACGTTAAGCGTGCGGATCCTACGGGTTCGAGACCTATGTAGACATGACCGAGACACATCTCTGATCAATAACCAACAGCGGAACCTGGATTCTCATATTGGTTCCTACATATTCTACGAAGATCTTTATAGCTCAAATCAGAATAATAACATACGTTATTCCCTTTGTCATCGATATGTTACTTGCACGAGATTCGATCGTCGGTATCCTCATACCTAGTTCAATCTCGTTACCGGCAAGTCTCTTTACTCGTTCCGTAAGGCATCATCCCGTAACTAACTCATTAGTCAGATTGCTTGCAAGGCTTATAGTTATGTGCATTACCGAGAGGGCCCAGAGATACCTCTCTGATACTTGGAGTGACAAATCCTAATCTTGATCTATGCCAACCCAACAAACACCTTTGGAGACACCTATAGAGCATCTTCATAATCACCCAGTTATGTTGTGACGTTTGATAGCACACAAGGTGTTCCTCCAGTATTCGTGAGTTGCATAATCTCATAGTCAAAGGAATATGTATAAGTCATGAAGAAAGCAATAGTAATAAAACTTAACAATCATTATGCTAAGCTAACGGATGGGTCTTGTCCATCACATCATTCTCCTAATGATGTGATCCCGTTCATCAAATGACAACACATGTCTATGTTCAGGAAACTTAACCATCTTTGATTAACGAGCTAGTCTAGTAGAGGCATACTAGGGACACTTTGTTTTGTCTATGTATTCACACATGTATCAAGTTTCCGGTTAATACAATTCTAGCATGAATAATAAACATTTATCATGATATAAGGAAATATAAATAACAACTTTATTATTGCCTCTAGGGCATATTTCCTTCAGATGGTGTATGTAAATCCCAACACTAACACTGCCAAAACTTCTGCAAATGGACTCTAATTTAGACGAACTCAAGCTTGATAGAAAGCTAACATAAAGGCTGTCAAAACCCGAGTGGAAATCTTCAGAAGTGGCAAGAGAGATATGCCTATGATATAGAGGTGTGAAAGCTACACCAGTGAAGATCTGGCATAAACTCCAACATAGAAAACACAAGAGATGATGCATACGAAATCCGTTCTAGATGAACTTGAGCTTGTCATGAAGACGACCATGAGCTCAAAAACTCACATAGAGAAAAACAAACAAGAACCACAAAAGATGATGCAAGGATGCAATGGTTTGAACTCTCAACGAATGATATGATCAAGCTACTTACTTGAGAGCGCCCCTTGATAGAATGGCAATCGATCCTATAACCCGGTCTCCCAACTACCACCATGAGACCGGTGAAATAGAAAACCTATCAAGGGCATAGCTTTGTCTTTCACATAGTCCACTTGAGCTAGATAATGACGATCTTGACTTCCTCAAAAGTTGGACCATCTTCCTTGATTGTGTTGGCTCGGTGAATACTAGTTGATTTCCCCCATGCTCCACTATGGCCAAGCCACTCTTCGGCACATCTTCACAAGCCCATTGTCACCACAATAGATGGCAAGCTTCAGGCATGATCTCTTCGTGATGCTCCACTTGAACTTGCACACCGTAATCTTGATGACGATCACTACTTGATGTCATTCTCCATGGGTTATATGATATCTTCCTTTTGATGCATGCCATGGAAACATACCTAATAGCATCTCCAACACGCGCACGATATTAGCACTGCACTAGAAAAATAGTCTTTTTTGTGTGCAGCCGTTTCAGGGCTCCAGCGGAGGCGCAAAAAACGCACGTGCGGCACAATTGGTTTAGCGCGCGGAGCGAAACGGCATCGCGTGCCACTTATTTGTTGTGCCCGCTCCTGCGTGCTGCACACTCGAGCGCCCGCGCCGCGACTTCCACCTACCGCCATATCCAGGCGCCGCCACCCGCACCTTCCCGTTTGCTCCGGCGACCCGACGGTGCTTCCCCGGCCTATCCCCGCGCCGCCGCTGCTTCCTCCACCTCCCTCTAGTCGTCGCCGCCCCTCAAGCGCGCCATTCCTTTGAAAAAACACTTCCAAGGTATGTATTTCTTGAACTTCACATTTTTTACATGAATTTGGTGCATGTTGTTACTAGTTTTTATAGCCTAGTTTAAATTCAATATTGTAGATGAGTTCGTCATATGATTCTTCCGATGAAGAATTTGATATTAAAGAGGAGGAGGACGTTGCAATTATCCTAGCTATGCACATCAATAAAAAGCCGAAGCACAATGGTTCGGTTATGGGTCGGCAGAAAATTTGGAGGGATAAGATCGATGCTGACAACAGATTGATGAGGCACTATTTTGTGGATAATCCCTTATACCCTGAGTCGTACTTACTGCGCCGTTTTAGGATGAGCACTAAGTTGTTCTAGTGCATTACAGAGAAACTAGTGATCCATGATCGGTTTTTTCAGCAAAGGAGGAATGTCGTCGGAGAACTCGGGCATAGCACCTTTCAAAAGGTGACAGACGCCTTGCGTATGTTGGCATACTGTATTCCAGCTGATCTAGTTGATGACCACTTGGCCATGGGTGAGAGTAAATCCATCATGTGTGTCAAGCGCTTCGCGGTCGGAATTGTGCAAGTGTTTGGTCCGGAGTATTTGAGAGCTCCCAATGTTGAAGATGCTGCAAGGCTTTTGGAGATGAACAAAGCTCGCGGGTTCCTAGGTATGCTTGGCTCAATAGATTGCATGCATTGGAGTTGGAAAACTGTCCTAAGGCATGGCATGGACAATTCCACGGCCAGAAAAAGGGTTCTACTATAATCCTTGAAGCGGTGGCCGATCAAGAGACTTGGATTTTTCATGCTTTTTTGGAATGCCTGGATCTTTGAATGACATCAACGTTGTTAATCGGTAACCATTCATGAATAAGATTGCAAATGGTGAACTACCACCGGTGCAGTTTGTAGCAAATGGCCATACATTCAACTATGGCTACTATCTTGCAGATGGCATCTATCCAAAGTGGCAAACATTTGTGAAGCCGTTGAAAAAACTGGAAGGTAAGAAAATCCAGATTTCCCCAACGCTCAGGCGGCGGCTAGGAAAGATGTGGAGAGAGCTTTTGGGATTTTACAAGCCCAATTTGCTATTGTGAGAGGACCGACTAGATTTTGGGATCAAAAGATCCTTTGGTACATCATGCATGCTTGTGCGATCATGCATAGCATGATCATCGAGAATGAGTGTGGCCAAGATTTAGACTACTCTCAGTACGAGCTCTTAGGACATCCTGTGCAAGTGCAGCGGAGGGTTGCAAGGGTGGCCTGATTTGTTGGCTCCTATCATGCCATTCGACATGCCGAAACGCATGACGATCTTCAAAAGGATCTAATCGAGGAGTGGTGGGCATGGAATGGCGACAAAAGTAGTGTTTGTATGTTTGATGTTGTATTGTTGAACTATTTGTTGTATTAGAAGATAAACTATGTGTTTGAGTTGTAATAAAACTGAACTATTTATTGTTGATTTACTTTTATGTGTTTGATCTTCTTGATTTTGTTTGAGTGTCAAATGTTGTTTGTGCTGGCAGGGCACGCCGTTTTTTGCAGCTCTTGCTGGAACGGCTCGCGCGTGCTATATTTTCCAGCTGCCGTTGGAGCCAGCACCGTGATACGTGCAAAAACTTTCTATTTCAGCGCTGTAAAGGTTATTTTAGCGCGCCGCGTGTTGCATGCCTGTTGGAGATGCTCTAACCCCACATAGAACTCCCACGTAGAGCATAATACACAAAGCATAATTGACAATACTTACCATACCATGAGATCACTTGATCCCTTTCGGGTACATCTTGTACACTTTGTGTGTTGATCAACTTGATTTACTCTTTGACTTAGTCGTGATCAACCTTGTATCATGTCTTTCCTATAATCAATCTTTGGATAATTCCTTGAGTAACACCTTTGTCACCATATAATATCCTTGAAACCAACAAATGGACTTCAAGAAATGTCATCAATTACCAAAACCAAACATGGGTGAGAAAAGTAATCGAAGATTTACCTTGTAGTTCGGACCTCAGCCCTTCTCAGCAGAGCTCGTCTTCGGGGGATCTTCTTCCGGAGATGATGGAGAGCGTAACGCTGTTGGAAATATGCCCTAGAGGCAATAATAAATTAGTTATTATTATATTTCCTTGTTCATAATAATCATTTATTATCCATGCTAGAATTGTATTGATAGGAAACTCAGATACATGTGTGGATACATAGACAACACCATGTCCCTAGTAAGCCTCTAGTTGACTAGCTCGTTGATCAATAGATGGTTACGGTTTCCTGACCATGGACATTGGATGTCGTTGATAACGGGATCACATCATTAGGAGAATGATGTGATGGACAAGACCCAATCCTAAGCATAGCACAAGGTCGTGTAGTTCGTATGCTAAAGCTTTTCTAATGTCAAGTATCATTTCCTTAGACCATGAGATTGTGCAACTCCCGGATACCGTAGGAATACTTTGGGTGTGCCAAACGTCACAACGTAACTGGGTGGCTATAAAGGTACACTACAGGTATCTCCGAAAGTGTCTGTTGGGTTGGCATGAATCGAGACTGGGATTTGTCACTCCGTGTAAACGGAGAGGTATCTCTGGGCCCACTCGGTAGGACATCATCATAATGTGCACAATGTGATCAAGGAGTTGATCACGGGATGATGTGTTACGGAACGAGTAAAGAGACTTGCCGGTAACGAGATTGAACAAGGTATCAGGATACCGACGATCGAATCTCGGGCAAGTATCGTACCGCTAGACAAAGGGAATTTTATACGGGATTGACCGAATCCTCGACATCGTGGTTCATCCGATGAGATCATCGTGGAACATGTGGGAACCAACATGGGTATCCAGATCCCGCTGTTGGTTATTGACCGGAGAACGTCTCGGTCATGTCTGCATGGTTCCCGAACCCGTAGGGTCTACACACTTAAGGTTCGATGACGCTAGGGTTATAAAGGAAGTTTGTATGTGGTTACCGAATGTTGTTCGGAGTCCCGGATGAGATCCCGGACGTCACGAGGAGTTCCGGAATGGTCCGGAGGTAAAGATTTATATATGGGAAGTCCTGTTTTGGTCACCGAAAAAGTTTCGGGTTTTATCGGTAACGTACCGGGACCACCGGGAGGGTCCCGGGGGTCCACCAAGTGGGGCCACAAGCCCCGGAGGGCTGCATGGGCCAAGTGTGGGAGGGGATCAGCCCCAGGTGGGCTGGTGCGCCCCCCCCCCCCCACAAGGGCCCAAGGCGCAAGGGAGTGGGAAGGGGGGCAAACCCTAGGGCAGATGGGCCCTAAGGCCCACCCTGGTGCGCCTCCCCCTCTCTCCCCCTCTTGGCCGCCCCCCTTTCCCATCTAGGGCTGCCGTATTGGGGAACGTTGCAGAAAACAAAAAATTTCCTACGGTTTCACCAAGATCCATCTATGAGTTCATCTAGCAACGAGTGATTGGATTGCATCTACATACCTTTGTAGATCACGCGCGGAAGCGTTCAAACAACAGGGATGAGGAAGGCGTACTCGACGTGATCCAAATCACCGGAGATCCTAGCGCCGAACGGACGGCACCTCCGCATTCAACACATGTACGGTCAGCGTAACGTCTCCTTCTTCTTGATCCAGCAAGGGGGAAGGAGAGGTTGAGGAAGATGGCTCCAGCAGCAGCACGACGGCGTGGTGGTGATGGAGCTGCAGTACTCCGGCAGTGCTTCGCCAAGCACTATGGAGGAGGAGGAGGTGTTGGAGAGGGAGAGGGAGGCACCAAAGGCAAGGGTGAGAGGTCCTCCCTTCCCCCCACTATATATAGGGGGCCTAGGGGGCGCCGGCCCTAGGAGATGCAATCTCCTAGGGGGGTGCGGCCAAGGGGAGGAATCCCTCCTCCCCAAGGCACCTAGGAGGTGCCTTCCCCTCCTAGGACTCTTCCTTTAGGGTTTCCCCCACCCTAGGCGCATGGGCCCTAGGGGGAAGTGGCGCCCCAGCCCACTTTGGGCTGGATCTCTTCCCACTTCAGCCCATGGGGCCCTCCGGGATAGGTGGCCCCACCCGGTGGACCCCCGGGACCCTTCCGGTGGTCCCGGTACAATATCGGTGACCCCGAAACTTGTCCCGATGGCCGAAATAGCACTTCCTATATATAATTCTTTACCTCCGGACCATTCCAGAACTCCTCGTGACGTCTGGGATCTCATCCGGGACTCCGAACAACATTCGGGTTACTGCATATACATATCCCTACAACCCTAGCGTCACCGAACCTTAAGTGTGTAGACCCTATGGGTTCGGGAGACATGTAGACATGACCGAGATCGCTCTCCGGTCAATAACCAACAACGGGATCTGGATACCCATGTTGGCTCCCACATGCTCCTCGATGATCTCATCAGATGAACCACGATGTCGAGGATTCAAGCAACCCCGTATACAATTCCCTTTGTCAATCGGTATGTTACTTGCCCGAGATCTGATCGTCGGTATCCCAATACCTCGTTCAAAATCGTTACCGGCAAGTCACTTTACTCGTACCGTAATGCATGATCCCGTGACCAGACACTTGGTCACTTTGAGCTCATTACGATGATGCATTACCGAGTGGGCCCAGTGATACCTCTCCATCATACGGAGTGACAAATCCCAGTCTTGATCCGTGTCAACCCAACAGACACTTTCGGAGATACCCGTAGTATACCTTTATAGTCACCCAGTTACGTTGTGATGTTTGGTATACCCAAAGCACTCCTACGATATCCGGGAGTTACACGATCTCATGGTCTAAGGAAAGGATACTTGACATTGGAAAACTCTAGCAAACGAACTATACGATCTTGTGGTATGTTTAGGATTGGGTCTTGTCCATCACATCATTCTCCTAATGATGTGATATCGTTATCAATGACATCCAATGTCCATAGTCAGGAAACCATGACTATCTGTTGATCAACGAGCTAATCAACTAGAGGCTTACTAGGGACATGTTGGTGTCTATTATTCACACATGTATTACGATTTCCGGATAACACAATTATAGCATGAATAAAGACAATTATCATGAACAAGGAAATATAATAATAATGCTTTTATTATTGCCTCTAGGGCATATTTCCAACAGTCTCCCACTTGCACTAGAGTCAATAATCTAGTTACATTGTGATGAATCGAACACCCATGGAATTCTGGTGTTGATCATGTTTTGCTCTAGGGAGAGGTTTAGTCAACGGATCTGCTACATTCAGGTCCGTATGTACTTTACAAATCTCTATGTCTCCATCTTGAACATTTTCACGAATGGAGTTGAAGCGACGCTTGATGTGCCTTGTCTTCTTGTGAAACCTGGGCTCCTTGGCAAGAGCAATAGCTCTAGTGTTGTCACAGAAGAGCTTGATCGGCCCCGACGCATTGGGTATGACTCCTAGGTCGGTGATGAACTCCTTCACCCAAATTGCTTCATGTGCTGCCTCCGAGGCTGCCATGTACTCCGCTTCACATGTAGATCCCGCCACGACGCTTTGCTTGCAACTGCACCAGCTTACTGCCCCACCATTCAAAATATACACGTATCCGGTTTGTGACTTAGAGTCATCCAGATCTGTGTCGAAGCTAGCGTCGACGTAACCTTTTACGACGAGCTCTTCGTCACCTCCATAAATGAGAAACATTTCCTTAGTCCTTTTCAGGTACTTCAGGATATTCTTGACCGCTGTCCAGTGTTCCTTGCCGGGATTACTTTGGTACCTTCCTACCAAACTTACGGCAAGGTTTACATCAGGTCTGGTACACAGCATGGCATACATAATAGAACCTATGGCTGAGGCATAGGGGATGACACTCATCTCTTCTATATCTTCTGCCGTGGTCGGACATTGAGCTGAGCTCAATTTCACACCTTGCAACACAGGCAAGAACCCCTTCTTAGACTGATCCATATTGAACTTCTTCAATATCTTATCAAGGTATGTGCTTTGTGAAAGACCTATGAGGCGTCTTGATCTATCTCTGTAGATCTTGATGCCTAATATATATGCAGCTTCTCCAAGGTCCTTCATTGAAAAACTCTTATTCAAGTAGGCCTTAATGTTGTCCAAGAGTTCTATATCATTTCCCATCAAAAGTATGTCATCTATATATAATATGAGAAATGCTACAGAGCTCCCACTCACTTTCTTGTAAACGCAGGCTTCTCCATAAGTCTGTGTAAACCCAAACGCTTTGATCATCTCATCAAAGCGAATGTTCCAACTCCGAGATGCTTGCACCAGCCCATAAATCGAGCGTTGGAGCTTGCACACCTTGTCAGCATACTTAGGATTGACAAAACCTTCCGGCTGCATCATATACAATTCTTCCTTAAGGAAACCATTAAGGAATGCCGTTTTGACGTCCATTTGCCATATCTCATAATCGTAGAATGTGGCAATTGCTAACATGATTCGGACGGACTTTAGCTTCGCTACCGGTGAGAAAGTCTCATCATAGTCAACCCCTTGAACTTGTCGATAACCCTTAGCGACAAGTCGAGCTTTATAGATGGTCACACTACCATCCGCGTCTGTCTTCTTCTTAAAGATCCATTTATTTTCTATGGCTCGCCGCTCAACGGGCAAGTCAGTCAAAGTCCATACTTCGTTTTCATACATGGATCCTATCTCGGATTTCATGGCTTCTAGCCATTTGTCGGAATCCGGGCCCGCCATCGCTTCTTCATAGTTCGAAGGTTCACCGTTTTCTAACAACATGATTTCCAAGACAGGGTTGCCGTACCACTCTGGTGTGGAACGTGTCCTTGTGGACCTTCGAATTTCAGTAGGAGCTTGATCAGAAGTGTCTTGATCATCATCAATAACTTCCTCTCTAGTCGGTGCAGGCACCTCAGGAATATTTTCTTGAGTTGCGCCTTTTTCCGGTTCAAGAGGTAATACTTCATCAAGTTCTACCTTCCTCCCACTTACTTCTTTCGAGAGAAACTCCTTCTCTAGAAAGGATCCATTCTTGGCAACAAAGATCTTGCCTTCGGATCTGAGGTAGAAGGTATACCCAATAGTTTCTTTAGGGTATCCTATGAAGATGCATTTTTCCGATTTGGGATCGAGCTTTTCAGGTTGAAGTTTCCTGACATAAGCATCGCATCCCCAAACTTTTAGAAACGACAGCTTAGGTTTCTTCCCAAACCACAATTCAAACGGTGTCGTCTCAACGGATTTCGACGGAGCCCTATTTAAAGTGAATGCGGGAGTCTCTAAAGCATAGCCCCAAAAAGATAGCGGTAAATCGGTAAGATACATCATAGATCGCACCATATCTAATAGAGTGCGATTACGACGTTCGGACACACCATTACGCTGAGGTGTTCCAGGCGGCGTGAGTTGTGAAACTATTCCACATTTTCTTAAGTGTGTACCAAACTCGTGACTCAAGTATTCTCCTCCACGATCTGATCGCAGGAACTTGATTTTCCTGTCACGTTGATTCTCAACCTCATTCTAAAATTCTTTGAACTTTTCAAAGGTCTCAGACTTGTGTTTCATTAAGTAGACATACCCATATCTACTCAAGTCATCAGTGAGGGTGAAAACATAACGATAGCCATCACGAGCCTCAACACTCATTGGACCGCACACATCAGTATGTATGATTTCCAATAAGTTGGTTGCTCGCTCCATTGTTCCTGAGAACGGAGTCTTGGTCATTTTACCCATGAGGCATGGTTCGCACGTGTCAAATGATTCGTAATCAAGAGACTCTAAAAGTCCATCAGCATGGAGCTTCTTCATGCGTTTGACACCTATGTGACCAAGGCGGCAGTGCCACAAGTATGTGGGACTATCATTATCAATCTTACATCTCTTGGTACTCACACTATGAATATGTGTAGCATTACGCTCGAGATTCATTAAGAATAAACCATTCACCATCGGAGCATGACCATAAAACATATCTCTCATATAAATAGAACAACCATTATTCTCGGATTTAAATGAGTAGCCATCTCGTATTAAACGAGATCCTGATACAATGTTCATGCTCAAACTTGGCACTAAATAAAAACTATTGAGGTTCAAAACTAATCCTGTAGGTAAATGTAGAGGTAGCGTGCCGACGGCGATCACATCGACCTTGGAACCATTCCCGACGCGCATCGTCACCTCGTCCTTCGCCAGTCTCCGCTTATTCCTCAGCTCCTGTTTTGAGTTACAAATGTGAGCAACCGCACCGGTATCAAATACCCAGGAGCTACTACGAGTACTGGTGAGGTACACATCAATTACATGTATATCACATATACCTTTCGTTTTGCCGGCCTTCTTGTCCGCTAAGTATTTGGGGCAGTTCCGCTTCCAGTGACCACTTTCCTTGCAATAAAAGCACTCAGTCTCGGGCTTGGGTCCATTCTTTGGCTTCTTCCCGGCAGCTTGCTTGCCGGGTGCGGCAACTCCCTTGCCGTCCTTCTTGAAGTTCTTTTTACCCTTGCCCTTCTTGAACTTAGTGGTTTTATTGACCATCAACACTTGATGTTCCTTCTTGACTTCTACCTCTGCTGATTTCAGCATAGCAAATACTTCAGGAATGGTCTTTTCCATCCCCTGCATATTGAAGTTCATCACAAAGCTCTTGTAGCTCGGTGGAAGCGACTGAAGGATTCTGTCAATGACCACGTCATCCGGGAGATTAACTCCCAGCTGAGTCAAGCGGTTATGTAACCCAGACATAGTGAGTATGTGCTCATTGACAGAACTATTTTCCTCCATCTTACAGCTGAAGAATTTGTCGGAGACTTCATATCTCTTGACCCGGGCATGAGCTTGAAAAACCATTTTCAGCTCTTCGAACATCTCATATGCTCCATGTCTCTCAAAACGCTTTTGGAGCCCCGGCTCTAAGATGTAAAGCATGCCGCACTGAACGAGGGAGTAGTCATCGGTACGAGCCTGCCAAGCGTTCATAACGTCTTGTTCTATAGGGAGAACAGGTGCATCACCTAGCGGTGCTTGTAGGACATAATATTTCTTGGCAGCTATGAGGATGATCCTCAGGTTCCGGACCCAGTCCGTGTAGTTGTTGCCATCGTCTTTCAGCTTGGTTTTCTCTAGGAACGGGTTGAAGTTAAGGACTACGTTGGCCATTTGATCTACAAGACATATTGTAAAGATTTTAGACTAAGTTCATGATAATTAAGTTCATCTAATCAAATTATTCAATGAACTCCCACTTAGATAGACATCCCTCCTGTCATCTAAGTATAACATGATCCGAGTTAACTAGGCCGTGTCCGATCATCACGTGAGACGGACTAGTCAACGTCGGTGAACATCTTCATGTTGATCGTATCTTCTATATGACTCATGCTCGACCTTTCAGTCTTCTGTGTTCCGAGGCCATGTCTGTACACATGCTAGGCTCGTCAAGTCAACCTAAGTGTTTGCATGTGTAAATCTGTCTTACACCCGTTGTATGTGAACGTTAGAATCTATCACACCCGATCATCACGTGGTGCTTCGAAACAACGAACTGTCGCAACGGTGCACAGTTAGGGGGAACACTTTCTTGAAATTATTATGAGGGATCATCTTATTTACTACCGTCGTTCTAAGTAAACAAGATGAAAAACATAATAAACATCACATGCAATCAAATAATAATAGTGACATGATATGGCCAATATCACATAGCTCCTTTGATCTCCATCTTGGAGCTCCATGATCATCTTGTCACCGGCATGACACCATGATCTCCATCATCATGATCTCCATCATCGTGTCTCCATGAAGTTGCTCGCCAACTATTACTTCTACTACTATGGCTAACGCGTTTAGCAATAAAGTAAAGTAATTTACATGGCGTTTCACAATGACACGCAGGTCATACAAAAATAAAGACAACTCCTATGGCTCCTGCCGGTTGTCATACTCATCGACATGCAAGTCGTGATTCCTATTACAATAGCATGAACATCCCATACATCACATATATATCATTCATCATTCATCACAACTTTGGCCATATCATATCACAAAGCACTTGCTGCAAAAACAAGTTAGACGTCCTCTAATTGTTGTTGCAAGTTTTTACGTGGCTGAAGTAGGGTTCTAGCAAGAATGTTTTCTTACCTACGTGAAAGCCACAACATGATTTGTCAACTTCTATTTACCCTTCATAAGGACCCTTTTCATCCAATCCACTCCAACTAAAGTGGGAGAGACAGACACCCGCCAGCCACCTTATGCAACTAGTGCATGTTAGTCGGTGGAACCGGTCTCACGTAAGCGTACGTGTAAGGTTGGTCCGGGCCGCTTCATCCCACAATACCGTTGAAGCAAGATAAGACTAGTAGCGGCAAGAAAGTTGACAACATCAACGCCCACAACAAATTGTGTTCTACTCGTGCAAGAGAACTACGCATAGACCTAGCTCATGATGCCACTATTGGGGAACGTTGCAGAAAACAAAAAATTTCCTACGGTTTCACCAAGATCCATCTATGAGTTCATCTAGCAACGAGTGATTGGATTGCATCTACATACCTTTGTAGATCACGCGCGGAAGCGTTCAAAGAACGGGGATGAGGAAGGCGTACTCGACGTGATCCAAATCACCGGAGATCCTAGCGCCGAACGGACGGCACCTCCGCGTTCAACACACGTACGGTCAGTGTAACGTCTCCTTCTTCTTGATCCAGCAAGGGGGAAGGAGAGGTTGAGGAAGATGGCTCCAGCAGCAGCACGACGGCGTGGTGGTGATGGAGCTGCAGTACTCCGGCAGTGCTTCGCCAAGCACTATGGAGGAGGAGGAGGTGTTGGAGAGGGAGAGGGAGGCACCAAAGGCAAGGGTGAGAGGTCCTCCCTTCCCCCCACTATATATAGGGGGCCTAGGGGGGCGCCGGCCCTAGGAGATGCAATCTCCTAGGGGGGTGCGGCCAAGGGGAGGAATCCCTCCTCCCCAAGGCACCTAGGAGGTGCCTTCCCCTCCTAGGACTCTTCCTTTAGGGTTTCCCCCACCCTAGGCGCATGGGCCCTAGGGGGAAGTGGCGCCCCAGCCCACTTTGGGCTGGATCCCTTCCCAGTTCAGCCCATGGGGCCCTCCGGGATAGGTGGCCCCACCCGGTGGACCCCCGGGACCCTTCTGGTGGTCCCGGTACAATACCGGTGACCCCGAAACTTGTCCCGATGGCCGAAATAGCACTTCCTATATATAATTCTTTACCTCCGGACCATTTCGGAACTCCTCGTAACGTCTGGGATCTCATCCGGGACTCTGAACAACATTCGGGTTACTGCATATACATATCCCTACAACCCTAGCGTCACCGAACCTTAAGTGTGTAGACCCTACGGGTTCGGGAGACATGTAGACATGACCGAGATCACTCTCCGGTCAATAACCAACAGCGGGATCTGGATACCCATGTTGGCTCCCACATGCTCCTCGATGATCTCATCGGATGAACCACGATGTCAAGGATTCAAGCAACCCCGTATACAATTCCCTTTGTCAATCGGTATGTTACTTGCCCGAGATCTGATCGTCGGTATCCCAATACCTCATTCAATCTCGTTACCGGCAAGTCACTTTACTCGTACCGTAATGCATGATCCCGTGACCAGACACTTGGTCACTTTGAGCTCATTATGATGATGCATTACCGAGTGGGCCCAGTGATACCTCTCCGTCATACGGAGTGACAAATCCCAGTCTTGATCCGTGTGAACCCAACAGACACTTTCGAAGATACCCGTAGTATACCTTTATAGTCACCCAGTTACGTTGTGACGTTTGGTATACCCAAAGAACTCCTACGGTATCCGGGAGTTACACGATCTCATGGTCTAAGGAAAGGATACTTGACATTGGAAAACTCTAGCAAACGAACTATACGATCTTGTGGTATGTTTAGGATTGGGTCTTGTCCATCACATCATTCTCCTAATGATGTGATATCGTTATCAATGACATCCAATGTCCATAGTCAGGAAACCATGACTATCTGTTGATCAACGAGCTAATCAACTAGAGGCTTACTAGGGACATGTTGGTGTCTATTATTCACACATGTATTACGATTTCCGGATAACACAATTATAGCATGAATAAAGACAATTATCATGAACAAGGAAATATAATAATAATGCTTTTATTATTGCCTCTAGGGCATATTTCCAACAGTCTCCCACTTGCACTAGAGTCAATAATCTAGTTACATTGTGATGAATCGAACACCCATGGAATTCTGGTGTTGATCATGTTTTGCTCTAGGGAGAGGTTTAGTCAACGGATCTGCTACATTCAGGTCCGTATGTACTTTACAAATCTCTATGTCTCCATCTTGAACATTTTCACGAATGGAGTTGAAGCGACGCTTGATGTGCCTTGTCTTCTTGTGAAACCTGGGCTCCTTGGCAAGAGCAATAGCTCCAGTGTTGTCACAGAAGAGCTTGATCGGCCCCGACGCATTGGGTATGACTCCTAGGTCGGTGATGAACTCCTTCACCCAAATTGCTTCATGTGCTGCCTCCGAGGCTGCCATGTACTCCGCTTCACATGTAGATCCCGCCACGACGCTTCACATGTAGATCCCTCCTTGTCTCTCGTAGTGCTTGGTGAAGCCCTGCTGGATCACCACGCTCCTCCACCACCACCACGCCGTTGTCCTGCTGCTGGATGGAGTCTTCCTCAACCTCTCCCTCTCTCCTTGCTGGATCAAGGCATGGGAGACGTCACCGGGCTGTACGTGTGTTGAACGCGGAGGTGCCGTCCGTTCGGCACTAGGATCTCCGGTGATTTGGATCATGACGAGTACGACTCCTTCAACCCCATTCTCTTGAACGCTTCCGCATAGCGATCTACAAGGGTATGTAGATGCACTCTCCTTCCCCTCGTTGCTGGTTTCTCCATAGATAGATCTTGGTGACACGTAGGAAAATTTTGAATTTCTGCTACGTTCCCCAACAGTGGCATCATGAGCTAGGTCTATTGCGTAGTTACTATGCACGAGTAGAATACAAAGTAGTTGTGGGCGTTGATTTTGTTCAATATGCTTACCGTTACTAGTCCAATCTTGATTCGGCGGCATTGTGGGATGAAGCGGCCCGGACCAACCTTACACGTACGCTTACGTGAGACCGGTTCCACCGACTGACATGCACTAGTTGCATAAGGTGGTTGGCGGGTGTCTGTCTCTCCCACTTTAGTCGGATCGGATTCGATGAAAAGGGTCCTTATGAAGGGTAAATAGCAATTGGCATATCACGTTGTGGTTTTTGCGTAGGTAAGAAATGTTCTTGCTAGAAACCCATAGCAGCCACGTAAAACATGCAAACAACAATTAGAGGATGTCTAACTTGTTTTTGCAGGGTATGCTATGTGATGTGATATGGCCAAGAAGAATGTGATGAATGATATATGTGATGTATGAGATTGATCATGTTCTTGTAATAGGAATCACGACTTGCATGTCGATGAGTATGACAACCGGCAGGAGCCATAGGAGTTTTCTTAATTTATTTATGACCTGCGTGTCAACATAAACGTCATGTAATTACTTTACTTTATTGCTAACCGTTAGCTGTAGTAGTAGAAGTAATAGTTGGCGAGACAACTTCATGAAGACACGATGATAGAGATCATGATGATGGAGATCATGGTGTCATGCCGGTGACGATGATGATCATGGAGCCCCAAGATGGAGATCGAAGGAGCTATATGATATTGGCCATATCATGTCACTATTATTTGATTGCATGTGATGTTTATCATGTTTTTGCATCTTGTTTACTTAGAACGACGGTAGTAAATAAGATGATCCCTCATTAAAATTTCAAGAAAGTGTTCCCCCTAACTGTGCACCGTTGCGAAAGTTCGTCATTTCGAAGCACCACGTGATGATCGGGTGTGATAGATTCTTACGTTCACATACAACGGGTGTAAGCCAGATTTACACATGCGAAACACTTAGGTTGACTTGACGAGCCTAGCATGTACAGACATGGCCTCGGAACACAAGAGACCGAAAGGTCGAGCATGGGTCGTATAGAAGATACGATCAACATGAAGATGTTCACCGATGTTGACTAGTCCGTCTCACGTGATGATCGGACACGGCCTAGTTGACTCGGATCATGTAATCACTTAGATGACTAGAGGGATGTCTATCTGAGTGGGAGTTCATAAGATGAACTTGTTTATCCTGAACATAGTCAAAAGGATTTTGCAAATTATGTCGTAGCTCGCGCTTTAGTTCTACTGTTTAGATATGTTCCTAGAGAAAAATTAGTTGAAAGTTGATAGTAGCAATTATGCGGACTAGGTCCGTAAACTGAGGATTGTCCTCAATGCTTCATAGAAGGCTTATGTTCTTAATGCACCGCTCAGTGTGCTGAACCTCGAACGTCGTCTGTGGATGTTGCGAACATCTGACATACACATTTTGATAACTACGTGATAGTTTAGTTAAACGGTTTAGAATTGAGGCACCGAAGACGTTTTGAAATGTCGTGAAACATATGAGATGTTTCGAGGGCTGAAATTGGGATTTCAGGCTCGTGCCCACGTCAAGAGGTATAAGACCTCCGACGATTTTCTTAGCCTGCAAACTAAGGGAGAAAAGCTCAATTGTTGAGCTTGTGCTCAAGATTGTCTGAGTACAACAATCATTTGAATCGAGTGGGAGTTGATCTTCCAGATGAGATAGTGATGTTTCTCCGAAGTCATTACCACCAAGCTGCTAGAGCTTCGTGATGAACTATAATATATCAGGGATATATATGATGATCCTTGAGATATTCGCGATGTTTGACACCACAAAAGTAGAAATCAAGAAGGAGCATCAATTGTTGATGGTTGGTGAAACCACTAGTTTCAAGAAGGGCAAGGGCAAGAAGGGATACTTCATGAAACGGCAATTCAGCTGTTGCTCTAGTGAAGAAACCCAAGGTTGAACCCAAACCCGAGACTAAGTGCTTCTGTAATAAGGGGAACAGCCACTGAAGCAGAACCACCCTAGATACTTGGTAGATTAGAAGGCTGGCAAGGTCGATAGATGTATATTGGATATACATTATGTTAATGTGTACTTTACTAGTACTCCTAGTAGCACCATGGTATTAGATACCGGTTCGGTTGCTAAGTGTTAGTAAACTCGAAATAAAAGACTACGGAATAAACGAAGACTAGCTAAAAGGTGAGATGACGATATGTGTTGGAAGTATTTCCAAGGTTGATCAAATATCGTACGCTCCCTCTACCATCAAGATTGGTATTAAAACCTAAATAATTGTTATTTGGTGTTTGCGTTGAGCATAGACATGATTGGATTATGTCTATCGCGATACGGTTATTCATTTAAGGAGAATAATGGTTACTCTGTTTATTTGAATAATACCTTCAATGGTCTTGCACCTAAAATGAATGGTTTATTGAATCTCGATCGTAGTGATACACATGTTCATGCCAAAAGATATAAGATAGTACCACCTACTTGTGGCACTGCCACTTAAGTCATATCGGTATAAAATGCATGAAGAAGCTCCATGTTGATGGATCTTCGGGCTCACTCGTTTTGAAAAGTTTGAGACATGCGAACCATGCCCATTGGTGTATATGCATGAAGAAACTCCATGCAAATGGACCGTTTGGACTCACTTGATTTTGAATCACTTGAGACATGCAAATCATACCACATGGGCAAGATGACTGAAAGCCTCATTTTCAGTAAAATGGAACTAGAAAGCAACTTGTTGGAAGTAATACATTTTTGATGTGTGCAGTCCAATGAGTGCTGAGGCGTGTAGTGGATATCGTTATGTTCTTACTTCACAGATGATTTGAGTAGATGTTGAGTATATTTACTTGATGAATCACGAGTCTGAATTATTGAAAGGTTCAAGTAATTTCAGGGTGAAGTTGAAGCGTGACAAGAGGATAAAAGATCTATGATATGATCATAGAGATGAATATCTGAATTACGAGTTTGGCACATAATTAAGACATTGTGGAAATTGTTTCACAACTAATACAGCCTGGAACACCATAGCATGATGGTGTGTCCGAACATCATAACTGCACCCTATTGGATATGATGCATACCATGATGTCTCTTATCGAATTACCACGATAACTTATGGGTTAGGCATTAGAGACAACCACATTCACTTTAAATAGGGCACCACGCAATTCCGATGAGATGACACCGTATGAACTATGGTTTAGAGAAACCTAAGCTGTCATTTGTTAAAAGTTTGGGGCTCCGACACTTATATGAAAAAGTTTCAGGCTGATAAGCTCGAACCCAAAGCAGATGAATGCATCTTCATAGGACACCCAAAACAAGTGGGTATACCTCCTGTCTCAGATCCGAAAGCAATAAGGGATTGTTTCTAGAATCGGGTCCTTTCTCGAGGAAAAGTTTCTCTCGAAAGAATTGAGTGGGAGGATGGTGGAGACTTGATGAGGTTATTGAACCGTCTCTTCAACTAGTGTGTGGCAGGGCACAGGAAGTTGTTCCTGTGGCACCTACACCAATTGAAGTGGAAGCTTATGATAGTGATCATGAAACTTCAGATCAAGTCACTACCAAACCTTGTAGGATGACAAGGATGCGTACTACTTCAGAGTGGTACGTAATCCTGTCTTGGAAGTCATGTTGCTAGACAACAATGAACCTACGAGCTATGAAGAAGCGATGGTGGGCCTGGATTCCGATAAATGGCTCGAGGCCATAAAATCCGAGAGAGGATCCATGTATGAAAACAAAGTGCAGACTTTGGCGGAACAGCTCGATGGTCGTAAGACTGTTGAGTACAGATGGATTTTAAAAGGAAGACGGACAATGATGGTAAGTATCACCATTAAGAAAGCTCGACTTGTCGTTAAGATGTTTTCCGACAAGTTCAAGGAGTTGACTACGATGAGACTTTCTCGCTCGTAGCGATTCTAAGAGTCTGTTGGAATTATATTAGCAGTCACTGCATTATTTGTGAAATCTTGCAGATAGGATGTCAAAACATTGTTTCCTCACGATTTTCTTGAGGAAAGGTTGTATGTGATACAACCAAAAGGTTTTGTCAATCCTGAAAGATGCTAATAAGTATGCAAAGCTCCAGCAATCCTTCTAAGGACTGGGGTAAGCATCTCGGAGTTGGAATGTATGCTTTGATGAGATGATCAAAGATTTTGGGTGTATACAAAGTTTATGAGAAACTTGTATTTCCAAAGAAGTGAGTGGGAGCACTATAGAATTTCCGATAAGTATGTGTTGTTAACATGTTGTTGATCGGAAATGATGTAGAATTTCTAGAAAGCATGCAGAGTTATTGGAAAAGTGTTTTTCAATGGAAAGCCTGGATTAAGCTACTTGAACATTGAGCGTCAAAATCTATAAGGATAGATCAAAACGCTCAATGGTACTTTCAAATGAGCACATACCTTGACATGATCTTAAAGGTGTTCAAGATGGATCAGTCTAAGAAGGAGTTCTTGCCTGAGTTGTAAGGTATGAAGTTAAGACTTAAAGCTCGACCACGGCAGAATAGAGAGAAAGGACGAAGGTCGTCCCCTATGTTTAAGACATAGGCTCTACAGTATGCTATGCTATGTACCGCACCTAAAATGTGCATTGCCATGAGTCAGTCAAGGGGTACAAGAGTGATCCAAGAATGGATCACAGGACAGCGGTCAAAGTTATCCTTAGTAACTAGTGGACTAAGGAATTTTCTCGATTATGGAGGTGGTAAAAGAGTTCGTCGTAAAGGGTTACGCCGATGCAAACTTTGACACTAATCCAGATTATTCTGAGTAGTAAACTGGATTCGTATAGTAGAACAGTTATTTGGAATAGCTCCAAATGTAGCGTAGTAGTTGCATCTACAAGATGACATAGAAATTTGCGAAGTACATACGGATCTGAAAGATTCAGACCCATTGACTATAACATCTCTCACAAGCATAACATGATCAAACCCAGAACTCATCGAGTGTTAATCACATGGTAATGTGAACTAGATTATTGACTCTAGTAAACTCTTTGGGTGTTAGTCACATGGGGATGTGACCTTGAGTGTTAATCACATTTTGATGTGAACTGGATTATTGACTCTAGTGCAAGTGGGAGACTATTGGAAATATGCCCTAGAGGCAATAATAAATTAGTTATTATTATATTTCCTTGTTCATAATAATCATTTATTATCCGTGCTAGAATTGTATTGATAGGAAACTCAGATACATGTGTGGATACATAGACAACACCATGTCCCTAGTAAGCCTCTAGTTGACTAGCTCGTTGATCAATAGATGGTTACGGTTTCCTGACCATGGACATTGGATGTCGTTGATAACGGGATCACATCATTAGGAGAATGATGTGATGGACAAGACCCAATCCTAAGCATAGCACAAGATCGTGTAGTTCGTATGCTAAAGCTTTTCTAATGTCAAGTATCATTTCCTTAGACCATGAGATTGTGCAACTCCTGGATACCGTAGGAATACTTTGGGTGTGCCAAACGTCACAACGTAACTGGGTGGCTATAAAGGTACACTACAGGTATCTCCAAAAGTGTCTATTGGGTTGGCACGAATCGAGACTGGGATTTGTCACTCCGTGTAAACGGAGAGGTATCTCTGGGCCCACTCGGTAGGACATCATCATAATGTGCACAATGTGATCAAGGAGTTGATCACGGGATGATGTGTTACGGAACAAGTAAAGAGACTTGCCGGTAACGAGATTGAACAAGGTATAGGGATACCGATGATCGAATCTCGGGCAAGTATCGTACCACTAGACAAAGGGAATTGTATACGGGATTGATCGAATCCTCGACATCGTGGTTCATCCGATGAGATCATCGTGGAACATGTGGGAACCAACATGGGTATCCAGATCCCGCTGTTGGTTATTGACCGGAGAACTCTCGGTCATGTCTGCGTGGTTCCCGAACCCGTAGGGTCTACACACTTAAGGTTCGATGATGCTAGGGTTATAAAGGAAGTTTGTATGTGGTTACCGAATGTTGTTCGGAGTCCCGAATGAGATCCCGGACATCACGAGGAGTTCCGGAATGGTCCGGAGGTAAAGATTTATATATGGGAAGTCCTGTTTTGGTCACCGGAAAAGTTTCGGGTTTTATCGGTAACGTACCGGGACCACCGGGAGGGTCCCGGGGGTCCACCAAGTGGGGCCACAAGCCCCGGAGGGCTGCATGGGCCAAGTGTGGGAGGGGACCAGCCCCAGGTGGGCTGGTGCGCCCCCCCACAAGGGCCCAAGGCGCAAGGGAGTGGGAAGGGGGGCAAACCCTAGGGCAGATGGGCCCTAAGGCCCACCCTGGTGCGCCTCCCCCTCTCTCCCCCTCTTGGCCGCCCCCCCTTTCCCATCTAGGGCTGCCGCCCCCCCTAGGGGTGGGAACCCTAGAGGGGGCGCACCCTCCTCCCCTCCTCCTATAAATAGTGGGGGTTTTGGGCTGCCCAACACACGCGATTTGATCTCTTCTTGGCGCAGCCCTACCCCTCTCCCTCCTCGTCTCTCGTAGTGCTTGGCGAAGCCCTGCTGGATCACCACGCTCCTCCACCACCACCACGCCGTTGTGCTGCTGCTGGATGGAGTCTTCCTCAACCTCTCCCTCTCTCCTTGCTGGATCAAGGCATGGGAGACGTCACCGGGCTGTACGTGTGTTGAACGCGGAGGTGCCATCCGTTCGGCACTAGGATCTTCGGTGATTTGGATCACGACGAGTACGAATCCTTCAACCCCGTTCTCTTGAACGCTTCCGCATAGCGATCTACAAGGGTATGTAGATGCACTCTCCTTCCCCTCGTTGCTGGTTTCTCCATAGATAGATCTTGGTGGCACGTAGGAAAATTTTGAATTTCTGCTACGTTCCCCAACAAACGCCTCCCCCTGCCGTACCGCCTTGCGAGGCGGGCGACCCTGAGGTATCGTCGCGAAGGGTTTCTCCGAATCCGGCGGGGCCGGAAGGTAGTCATATGGGCCCCCAAAGCCCCCTGCGTCCGGGCTTCGAGAAGTACCATTGGACGAGTCCGGCACCGTCCGGTGCACGGTCAGAGGGGCTGAAGGATCTGCTGGGGCGAGCATCTATCTCAGAGGAGCACCGTGCATTAATGAGCACGGTGATTGAAAAGATTTCATCCGCGGAGAGCGGATTGCACGAGGCCGTCAGGAGTTTACTGACAGGTTTTGAGGTACGCGAAATAATGTACCCTTTTTGATAGTTGCGCATAAATAAGATGCACCCTGTGTAGATAGTAGCCCCTGAGACTCTGTGCGTTGTCAAAATTGACGGCGCGCAGAGGATCATAATCCCAGGTCTAATATGCCGCCTTCATACGTAGGTGGCGAAGTGTCCGGTGGCCAGCCGGACTGATGAATTTGCCGAGCTAAAGCGGCAACTTGACGTGGCAGATGCCGACATCACGCTTGTTAACAAGCGGCTTGACGAGGCACAAGGTATGTGATTCCTCTAGCGGCACCTGGTAAGAGGAGCTTTATGCCAGTATCTTACAATGTGTGCGCTTGATGCAGATGGTGCCGCTGCCATGGAGAATCTTCGGGCGGAACTTGCCTGAGCCAAGGAGCAAGCCAGGAAAAGTGATGCGGCTACCGGAAAGGCAATTGGAGAGCTGAAAGCCGAACAGACTGTCACTGCCTAACCAAGAAGGAAATGGCCGAGATGGCCGTGAAGCTGAAGAGCGCTGCTGACCGTTGCAAGCTTCTGGAAAAAGAAGACCAAGCGGAGCGGACGGACCTGGAAAAGGCCATTACCGAGGCCAAGGATGCTCGCTCTGTGATGAGAGCTATGAAGGAGGAGCTACGTCAGGCCGGAGATATCGCGGCTGGAAAGCCCTTTGTGTTGCGGAGGAAGTTCGGGGATCCTAAATATGTTTTGCTAGACCGGTTGTGGAGTACGGCGGACACTTATCTGGATTTGGCAGTGAGTGCCGCGGATGCGGCCGAACACTTCCGAGATAAGGAGGATCACGAAGTGGAAAAGCTTTTTTGGTCGCAGTTCTACAATCCAGAGCGTCCGCTTCCATTAACCGATCGTTTGGCCAAATGGGCTGAGCTGAGTAGGTTATCCGGACTCGCCATGAAGTATGTCGTGAGTCATCTGTGGCTGGAAAGGCCTAAGCCGAAGAGCTATTTTAGCTTGGTGCAGCAGTTCCTTGGTGCGGTGCCGCATATCAATGCAGTGAAGAAGTCAGCCTACATAGAGGGTGTGCGGATGGCTCTTGCCCGTGTCAAGACATACTGGGCGGAGATGAAGGCCACCACTGTTGCAACCCCGGACTCGGATGAGAACCGAGTACCTGCCGAGCACTATTTTCAGGAAGTTCTGCAGGGCGCTTGTTTAATAGAGACGTAGTGCTCGAAGGATATTATGTTCGAATAACATGCATTATTGTAAAACAAAGTTTGGATGTAATATATAAAAGCTTTTTATACTTGTTCCTTCAAGAATTGAGATACCTCCTGTGCGGCCGTTAATGTATATGTGTATATAACCTGAAAGATGGCAGTCTTTGGCTTCATCCCCCACGCATATAATGCGGGGGTGTTCGCAGAAGGCGCATTTTCACACTTGATCCAACGTCTTGGTCCTCTTAAGGAGGTGATAGTGCAGCGAACTAGGCAACCAGACTATAATGCTTTATCACTTTCACTTAGCCATAGGAGTTTGACAGTGGGGCTGCTATACATCCCCTTGTGGCACCGCGCTCACCCGAATTCAGAGCGCGTGTGTGCCTGGCTGGGAAGCGGCCCTTCGTTAATACGGAGGAATCCTAAAGATTCCGGCGGGTCATCGAGTGGTTGACCAGTCTCACGCTATATCATGACAGTTAGTTTTCGGCTTTCTCTACTGAGGTGCTCTCCTGGATGAACCGGGGCACAATCGCAGTAGTTCTCCTGGTGCCGCCTTAGCCGATAGAGCGGAACGTAAGGCAGCAAAACACAGGAGCCGGGCAAACCCAACATTTGACCAAAGACATGATTCGGAGCTGATGCATATAAGGCCAAACTCGCAACGCCGAACACTCCCTAAGGTATTCGGTCTTTTATGAAAACGGGCGGAACAGCGCCCTTGGTTATAAGCCTCTGATGTCCAGGTACGTGCAAAACTCTGACGTGGCCACATGCCAAAACGCCAGCCTCCTCCTCGGCTATGCAGAGAATCCGGGGGATGTGTATCAACAAGAGACAGTAAGAAAGGTTTACGCAGGGTCTTAATCTAAAAAGAATCCTGGGGACGGGTCCCTGCTGCACGTCTGTGTTTGTGTCTCTGTTGTGCCGTGTCCTGGACGGGCGTAGCATGGTGTTCATCTGTAAAAGAGAGGAACTTAGCTAACAAGAAAAAGAATAGTAGTGCGGAACGTACGCTGTACTAGATAAACAATGTATAATTTTAAGACGGGTAAAATGGAGCCTTATTGTCATGTATTTTACATACGCGAAGCCCCTTGTATAGGGGTGTATGGCTACTAAACCTTTAATTTTTTTCTCCGGACTCGCCTAGCCGAGCCCGTGGTCTTGATGACCTGGTAGATGCTTTCGCTGGTGAAGCTGTTTTAATGCATGGCTGTCAAGGCAGCCGCATGTTCTTTCGCGCTCGAGGGACACTTAATATTGCCCTTTAGTGAGATGACGCCTCGTGGACCGGGCATTTTAAGCGTAAGAGATGCATAATGCGGTATTGCGTTAAAGCGGGCGAAAGCCTCTCGTCCCAGTAGTGCTTGATAGCTACTTGAAAATGGGGCAATATGGAAGGTTAGCTTTTCACGGCGGAAGTTATCGAGGGAGCCGAACATAACTTCTAGCCGAAGAGAACCCATGCAATGGGCCTCCGGGCCTGGCGTTACTCCTTGAAAGGAAGTATTGCTATGGCGAATTCTTGTTGGGTCCATTCCCATTTTGCGGATTGTGTCTTGATATAGCAGGTTTAAACCACTGTCGCCATCCATCAGGACATTTGTAAAGTGGAGTCCGTCGATTATTGGATCTAATACCAGGGCAGTCCAGCCTGCGTTCCGTATACCTCTAGAATAATCCTAGTTGTCGAAGGTGATCAGTTTTAACAACCATGGGCGAGGCTCCTTCGGGATAGGCCGTATGGCGCGTATCTCTGTTGGCGCCACTCTGTTCATCACGTGAAGTAAATTTACTGTTTTAACTTCTTGTGGGAAATCCTTTTGTTTCCTGGTGCTCTACTTGTGGGGTTCGTCATTGTCCTCACTTGGTGTGTCGAGCCCCTTGTGTTCGGCGTTGAGTTTGCCGGATTGCTTGAAAACCCAACAATCTCTGTGGGTATGGTTTGCAGGCTTCCCGGGAGTACTGTGAATTTGACATATCTTGTCCAAGATTTTGTTCAGGTTAGATAACTCGTCCCTGTTATCCTTAAGGGGAAGCTTTCTTTGATTCTACCGAGAGCTTTTGAATCCGGCATTGACTGTCGTGCTCTTTGGACTGCTCCCCTTAGTCCGACGCTGGTCCTTGTTGCGTCGCGGTTTCCCATTTCCATCCCTGACTTCGGATGTACTTGGGTCGCTGGTGCTGCATCTTGCCAACCAGCTGTCCTCTCCCGCACAAAAGCAGGTCATGAGGCTTGTTAATGCAACCATTGTTCTTGGCTTTTCTTGGCCGAGGTGTCTGGCGAGCCATTCATCTCGAACGCTGTGTTTGAAAGCTGCTAAGGCTTCGGCGTCCGGACAGTCGACTATCTGATTCTTTTTAGTAAGAAATCTGTTCTAGAGTTTCTGGGCTGACTCTCCGGGCTGTTGAGTTATATGGCTTAAATCGTCCACATCCGGAGGTCGGACATAGGTCCCTTGAAAATTTGCCCGAAAAGCATCCTCGAGCTCCTCCCAACTTCCAATGGTGTTTTCGGGAAGGCTTTTAAGCCAATGTCGTGCTGGCCCTTTGAGCTTGAGGGGTAAGTATTTTATGGCGTGGAGGTCATCTCCTCTGGCCATGTGTATATGGAGGATATAATCCTCAATCCAGACTCCAGGGTCTGTTGTTCCGTCGTACGCCTCTATGTTTACGGGCTTGAATCCCGCTGGGAATTCATGGTCCAGCACCTCATCGGTGAAACATAGGGGGTGTGCGGCACCCCTGTATTTGGGTGTGCCGTGATGTTCGGATATTTGTTGTGTTGCATTGCTTACTAGAGCTTGCTTTATTGGCCCATAGATAGATCTGGCTGGGCCATCCTTTTGATGCGAATCATTGAGTGGATCGCGTGCCGGCTTGTGTGCGGCGCCGCTTGCCGCTCCATGCTGGCCATGGGGTCGTCTATTCGACCGGGTGGCTTTCTTATTTTTTGACTGTGGGGGCTCCAAGGCATCCTCGTCAAATTCAGGCAGTAGCTTTCGCTTTGGATAGCTTTTTGTGTGGCGACTGCCGCCATGTTTGTCTGCGGTGTTGAGTACTTTGCTCCATCTGATTCTGAGTGCATCTTCCGCAGTTTTGAGCTTCCGCTTCTGCTTTTTCAGGCTGCGCGCAGTGGCGACGAGCCTTTTGTGTAGGTTCTTCTGCTCCATGAGCGTATCTGGCGTAAGGTTGTCTGGACTGTTGTTTTCGTCGGGGATGGGTTGTTCGGTTTGTTTATCCAATTGCCCTGTTCGGACGGTTGCTTGAAGGCATGTTCGTCGTCCGCCGGCTCGTCCTGCTCTATGGCTGGGTCTGTATGGCTGCTGTCTCTATCGAGGCGGGGCTTGGAGCGGCGCTTACGTCGCTGCTTTGATTGCTTTTCGAGTGAACGATCCCTCGTTGCATCCCTGTGTTCCTCGTCGTCGCTTCCTTTGGGTGTGTCCACCATGTATACATCATGAGATGAGGTGGCAGTCCAGTGCCTTATAGGCGTTGGTTCATGTTCGTCTCCTACATCGTCGTCCATACCGTCGATGTCTTCGGAGTCGAATTCAAGCACGTCGTTTAAATTATCGACAGTGGCTACAAAGTGGGTGGTGGGTGGGGATCGAATTTCTTCGTCGTCCACATCCCAATCCTGCCGGTCATAGTCCGGCCAGGACTCTCCTGACAAGGAGAGAGACCTGAGTGAATTCAGGATGTCACCGAAGGGCGAGTGCTGAAAGATGTCCGCGGCGGTGATCTCCATAACCGGCGCCCAATCGGATTCGATCGGCAGGGGCGCGGAAGGCTCGGAGTCCGGAGGGGAGTCCGGCACCTCGGAGTCACAGACTTCGCAAAGGACAAAGCTGGTGTTCGGCTCGATTGCCGCAGATATTTCGGCCTCCGAGGCGGTGTCCAACCAACCGTCCTTGATCGGCGCGATCGGTTCCGAACTAGGGGTCGGGGCCGATGCGGGCGCGACCTCCAAAGCACTGTTCGGCGGCAGAGCTAAATCATGCCCTTCGTGACAGCGTGGCGCGCTCGGCTGTGGTTCGAATCCGTCGAAGATCAAGTCTCCGCGGATGTCAGCCGTGTAGTTAAGACTTCCAAATCTGACCTGATGGCCAGGGGCGTAGCTTTCGATCTGCTCCAAATGACCAAGTGAATTGGCCCGCAGTGCAAAGCCGCCGAATACGAAGATCTGTCCGGGGAGAAAAGTCTCACCCTGGACCACATCGCTGCTGATGATCGGAGAAGACATCGGGCCTAAAAGTGATGACACAGAGGAACTCTCAATGAAAGCACCAATGTCGGTGTCAAAACCGGTGGATCTCGGGTAGGGGGTCCCGAACTGTGCGTCTAGGCGGATGGTAACAAGAGACAAGGGACACGATGTTTTTGCCCGGGTTCGGGCCCTCTCGATGGAGGTAAAACCCTACTCCTGCTTGATTAATATTGATGATATGGGTAGTACAAGAGTAGATCTACCACGAGATCAAGGAGGCTAAACCCTAAAAGCTAGCCTATGGTATGATTGTTGTTCTGTTGTGCGTCCTACGGACTAAAACCCTCCGGTTTATATAGACACCGGAGAGGGCTAGGGTTACACAGAGTCGGTTACAATGTTAGGAGATCTACATATCCGTATCGCCAAGCTTGCCTTCCACTGTCAGGACCCCGACTCGATGTCACATCGATCTAGCCGGTAACACCTCATATCACTTTGCGGCCTCACGCACGGTATCCCCACGGGTGTCGCCTTACCTTTGCCCGGGACCGTTTGCGCCTTTTGGCTCACGTATATGATAGTGTCGCTAGCATCCATATGATAAGGAGCCCGGGCTGACATGGCTAGTCGTAAACCCAAAGTGGCACAGACTTACAGGGACAGGCATTCATGACCCAGCTTCGAACGTGTCGGTCATCAGCAAGTGGGTCCGGGCTGTAGCACTGGGCTAGCAGGACTCCGGTAAACCGGGCTGTAGCGGGCTAACAGGACTCCGGTACTCAAAGCGTGACATTTCCCCGAAGGGACAGACACAGGAACGAAGAAGGACACATGCCGGCCAGCCTAAGTGTTCCAGAGCAGTAGCAAGCTACCATGGCTCAGCGGTAACACTAGGAGACATTTCCCGGTAAGAGAGGCTACTAAAGATAAACAACTAGATAGTCAGATCCCACACATACCAAGCATTTCAAAAACATACACACAATATGCTCGATATGTGCAATACAACATGGCATCACAAAATGACTCTACGACTCAAGTAGTTTATTCAATAGGCTCCGAGGAGCGAGACATTACAAACATGGGTCTCATGACCCAACAATCAGAGCATACAAGTCAAAGCACAAGCGGAAGCTATCATGTCTGAGTACAGACATCTATAAATGAAAAAGGCTGAGAAGCCTGACTATCTATCAGATCCTGCCGAGGGCACAAGATCGTAGCTGAGGTAACAAGCTAAACGTCGAAGTCCACGCGGAACTACTAGCGAGACCGAAGTCTCTCTGCAAAACATAAATAGGCAAACGTGAGTACAAATGTACCCAGCAAGACTTACATCAGAACTAACTACATATGCATCATTTTCAACAAGGGGATGGTGGGGTTCAACTGCAGCAAGCCAGCTATGACTTGGTGGCTATCCTAAACTACGACTGCGAGTAACTCTTTTGAGGTGGCGCACACGAGTCCACATATTCACCATATCAATACACCACTATGGATCCGCTCCCGTCTCCCTACGAGAACGCCATCCATAGCACTCACGCTTATCTTGCGTATTTTAGAGTATCCACTTTCACTTGTCTATGAACTGATATAAGCAACCCAGAAGTCCTTTTCCGCGGACACGGCTATTCGAATAGATGATGATAACCCTGCAGGGGTGTACTTCTTCATACATGTTTCCACCACTTAGCGTCTGCACACGACATGTGCTCGGCAGACTTCAAGCGAAAGCCGACGTGGGTGTAGACCACGACCTACCTAAACACTCAAGTCTCTAGTCCAGGTTTATCGCCTATTCGGGTTCCATCCATGAGGAGATCCGGCCGGAGTTTCGCTCACAGCCCCAAACAATGTGAACAGGGTTCCCGAGATACCAAACGGGCATCCGGTACACCGTGCCACGTACCTACCGCATCACAGCCCACCCCTACGGTCAGCGCTGTCCACGGCCTCCAGTAAGCTACAAACACCAGAAACTACTTGCAACTCCTGGACAGAGGACTAGGGTGAATAAGAAGTCGAGCGGGGTCATATTTCAGGGCCCAATGTATGGTAGTAGCTGAATCATGGATCACAAACACAGAACTCAGTTCCTGAGGACGGCTTCAATGAGACAACCCACCATGTACTCCTACATGGCCTCTCACCGCTACCTTTACCAAATCGTGTTCACACACTTAGCTCACACACAGTAGGACATGTTCACACACCTCTGATTCATCCCGATGAATCAGACCTGACTCAACTCTAAGCAGTAGCAGGCATGACAAACAAGCATGAATGAGTAGGCACAACAGGGCTCAAACAACTCCTACTCATGCTAGTGGGTTTCATCTATTTACTGTGGCAATGACAGGTCATGCAGAGGATAAAGGGGTTCAACTACCGCAGCAAGTAACAGATGAATCGGTGTTGTCCTAATGCATTAAAAGAGAGCAGGAGCGAGAGAGTAGGATTGTATCGGAATGAACAAGGGGGTTTTGCTTGCCTGGCACTTCTGAAGATAACATTGAGTCTTCATCAGTGTCAACGATCACATCATCGGTACACGTCTATCGAGAGGGGACAAATACCGGCATCACAGAAGGAAACACAATCAATGCAATGCACAATATGATGCATGATCATGACATAGCAAAATGAATGTGTTTTGGGCTAATGCATCTAGCAACAGATTAAATGAAGTTGGTTTGAATACAAGATTCAAATTCAAACTCCATATGTGATTATTTAAATGCCCTTTAATTGATTTGTGCCTAAACAGCAGTGATAAGTTGTTCTAACATGCATGAAAATGGTACAGATGGATTCCTTGAATTTTTCTGATAATTTTTCATATATAATTTATTTAATTTGGAGTTACGGTTAATTTTCTATGATTTATTGAAGTTTTAGGCATTTTCTGAAATTTCAGAATTAAATTAAATCCAGAAAATGAGTTATGACATCAGCACTGCGTCATGCTTGCATCAGCAAGTCAACAGGGCTGCCCCGGGTCAAACCTGACGTGTGGGACCCACACGTCAGTGACAGGGGGTTAACAGGGGTTTATTTAGTTTAATTAAAAGGTTAGGGGGGGGGTCGGGCCCACTGTCAGTGTCCGCAGGGGGGGTTGTTTAATTAAATTAAACTAACTAATTAACAGGGGGCTGGCCCCACCTGTCATCGACCCAGGGGGGTCAAACCTCGGTCAAATGACCCAAACAGGCCGGCGGCTCAACGCCGGCGGCAACAGGCACGGCGGAGGGCTTCGGGATCGCTCCTCCGGCGTCCAAATGGACGGAGGAGAGCGGCTACGGGGAGCTGGAGCTCACCCGCACCCGTTTCAGCAAGCAGCAGCAGCTAGGGCGGCCGGGGACGATGGCCCCGAGCTCGGCAGCGGCGGCCGGAGCTCGGGCGTGCTCGGGTTCGGCGTTACACGGCACGGCGAGGTCAGCTGATGGGCTCTACGGGATGCTGGGGTCACCAGGAACACCCGGAGACAACGAGCGCAGGCGGAGGAGCTCGGGAGCACGGAGCTCACCGGCCATGGCGGACGGCAGCTTCGGGTGCTCGTGGGGCGGCGGCTACAGGGTGCACGCGAGGGAGAGAGATGAGGGGAAACGAAGGCAAGCTCACAGGGGTTGCGACGGTGGCCTCGGGGAGCTCGGGGAGGCACCGGAGCCGACGAATTTGACGAAGATGGCCGGCGGGTCCGAGGTAGAAGACGACGGCGATGGCGGTGATGCAGGGGCTCCCGCGGTGTGCTTCTCGGCGAGGAGGAAGAGGGGGTCGGGGCGGATCTCCTGGGTACTTCGGGTGGCAGTGAGGAGCACGGTGGCTACGGCGAACGGCGTCGGCGAGCTCCGCTCGGGCGCGTGCAGGGAGAGAGCAGAGGAGGGAACGGGGTCCAGGGAAAGAGAGGGGAGGTGCAGGGGCGAGGGGGAGTGCGTGGCGCCCTCGGGTGCCTCCAGCGGCGAGCGGGTAAGCAGGAGGTGGCCGGAGCGTGCGCGCGCGCGTCGGGCACACGCCCTCCTGCCTACTGGCAGGAGGTTGAAGACGGTGGCGACCGCGGTGGGCTGGGCCGCACAGTGCTGGACCAGCACAGGAGCTGGGCCGGCTCTGGTGGGCTGCACAGGTAAGCTTTGCTCCTTTTATTTTTTTCTGTTCTGTTTCCCTTTTTATTTTATTTTGCCACTGTTTTCAAATTCAAAATAATTTCATACAGTGCCAAAACATTCTGAAATATTTTATGTTACCTCTCTGGACTATTCCAAAAGTACATAAAATATTTCAAAGCATTTGAAAATATATTCATTATATATTATGAATATATCCCCAAATTCAAATAGATTATTGATTTAAATTCAGAGACCAAATAATTCCTTAAAAATATTCCAGAATTTTGGTTTGATGTATAACCCTTGCCAAAATTCACAAAACTATTTTTAGGGCATTTTGGATTCACAGAATGCAATTTAAGGGTTGCTTGCCCTTCTTTTAATTAGGGTTTTGAGGCTTCTGAATTCCTCAGTTCAAATTTCATTGAATTTAAACATGATGCAGCAACCAAGCTAGCTAGAGCAATGCCAGAAGCTAGGGATGTGACAACTCACCCCCACTAAACAAGAATCTCGTCTCGAGATTCAAGCGTAGGGTAGCTGAAGGGGAAGCGCAAGCTAGTATAATCTTCACGATCCCGGTTGCACTTCAAATAAACGTTGATTTGAACACCATCTTTGTCTTGTCGTCTTGCTCTGAGAACTCCAGCTAATCATGAAAAGAAGAGGAAAGGAAAACTCTAGAAGGATCGGTCTTCTCGAAGGTCGAACAACTCAGGATTAACTCACGGAATGAGACATAGAACCATCTCTCGGTTGAGACACGAGATACACATCAAGAGGGGTGGAAAGAGACGGATGACGAAGGTTCACTAGGTAGACAACAATTCCACACCTAGGAAGGTGGTAAACGATTGTCAACGTAGCGAGGAGTTGAGTTGCCATGATACCACGACGAAACATCCTGGAGGAGGGTGATTCGTAGATTATTATCTTAAGTGGCAAAAAGAATTACTTTTGATTCAGAGATCATTGAAACTCTTTATACCAGCATAAGGCAATTCACCACGATCGTTTGGAGGGGGTCTGTAGAATGGCATACTCGGACTTGGATGATGTGGATTATCTTGTTGAAGACAACGCAATGGATGAATTTACTTATCACCGGAAATGGAAGGGACATTGGTGGTGCAAGCTGGGAACAAAATGCAAATGCTGGGAATGATTCTAGTAACTGGGGAGAGGCTCGACAATAGAGAGTTATTCCACTATTGGAATGGTTATAGCATAACCGAGGAAATCTGGGGCAATCCCAGCTAGTGCCGATGATAACACGTAGCGCTTGTGCGTGCTCTCAAGAACTTGAGCAATTCCACAATCATCAAGGTTTTACCAATATCCGTGTCAAGGATCCTGGCAACACAACTTGCTACCATGATGAAGGATGATGGATGATGCAGACGCAAAGGAAGATAACACCTTCTCAGATTTCACCCTTGGCGAGGCCAAAGAAATAAAATCTGGATGATCGACCGAGAGACATTTAGCACTCCGCTTCTAATGTTCTCCTTGACGTGCTGGTGTAACCCATTCATAGAGATGGTTTGCTAACTAGAACATCAAGTAAAGGTCGGACTTCAGGAGCAATAGAATCCATAAGGAACAGTTACGGAGGTAAATCCTACGAAATCCTTATGGGGAGGTGGCCAATTTCCTCAATCAAGATATTATAATAACAGGTCTTCCGGATGGGTGTGTTGGCCACGACATCCACTTTACCGGTTTCGAGGGACCGATATTATAGTTCTTGGGAAATGTTCCAAACCATCATATCTGCCTGAGATTCAGATCTGGTTGGTGTCAGGATATTCCAGACTCATCGAGTCTAGGAAGAAAAAGAAAGTTTGCAACACAAATCGACGAGATGACGTTGCGGGATTCTCGGGAGATGAACTACGATAGCAAGCTCCAAAACATGAGCTGGTTCTGCTACAAACATGTGAACACGCTGTCCCAGACAAGCATGACCACAAAGTAGTCTTATAATAAAACACTACCGAGTTCTGGTTGGGAACCATCACCGTGGATAACGAAGTCCTTGCATAAGTCATATGATTAGCTCTTATGAAGGAACTTCTTCTCCTTGAACAAATCAATCAGTGGCTTGGTGTGCTCGGGACACATATGGAATGAAGGTTGCAAGTCTCCAGACCACAGAATACTTCGCACGTGTGCATGACTGATTTGGGATGATTCCAAGGAAACAAAACTAGCTTTCTCAAATTCACGGCGGCAACTTTCACCAGATGCACATGAATTAAAGGAAGTCACTACCTTCATCCAAACATATGCTTCATGAGCTAGCATGAACAAATGCTTTCAAAAATTTCCAACACTAGCTTAATGTTCAACAAAATTATGGAGGAGATAAGGATGTTGTCAATGGGCTCAACAACAATTCATCTAGGTTTCCTTTTAAAAGGATTTCCATAGTTAAGTGAACACGGTGATAGCATTGGTCAGACCAAAGATATAATGGTGTATGCTCGAGGAATCAACCACGAGTAAGACAACATTACGAATATCGTTGGTTCTGATTTGATTTGACGATAGCCCACACTCAAATCAAAGGATTGATAAGACAATAGATCCAGCAACTGATCACAGGGACCAATCGCTGAAGATATCATCTTTCTTCAACACACACTACACAAGAATATCCCTTTGGAACGAACTAAGTCAGACAAGCTTTTATCTTCCAACTCTCCAAGTTGTTGTCTAGCTTAACCAACTAGCTCAGGGATATCTAACACAGATTCTTGGAGAAAGGTGGTTCACAAGAAACCAACTTGATCACGAGCTCAACATAGCGGTCAGGTGACAACCTGGTAATACTTCTGAGAAGATATTCAGAAAATCACGAACCACCGGTTTGTTACTAAGCTCGAGAACAATCTTGCTTTTCAGGGCAGGACGATATGATCAATAGAGTAAGGATTTGAAATAATCCTAACTCATCGATCGAGGAGTGAACCAGGAGAGTGGACTAGGTAGCACGATCAATCTTAGAAGGATGATTCAAAAACCAACATACTAGGAATAAGATTTTTGTCCATTAACTACCAAGCAATGGGGTTGCTAGGAGTATTGAGTTCACACATCATGATTCACTTGTCGGTATTCCGGTTGCATCAACACGAAGACCGAGGAATGACTAATGATGGCAAGAAGTATCACTGTACCAAGAGTTCATAGGATGGTGTGCAATTCCTATAACAATCTCGATATAAAATAAGGTAATACTCCAAGGTAGAACAGAACAAAAGCTGGATTAGCAATTTGATCTGCGGAGCACAACTTCTTTGACCCAATCCTGGATATGGAAGAGGTACTGGAGTTTGTTTCTCCTAGTCATTCCGCGATAGAATGGCTTAACGGACCTCAAGAGTAATAGGCATTGACGAACGAATGCACGCATACTCTTGACTATCAATTGATAGACGAGGGTCAGTAGACAACTAAAGAGGGACAACTCAAAGGAACATATAACTTTCTGAGCTGTGGATGCATAGATTAGTATGTCGATCCAAGTTCAACATATTTCTTCCGGATAACCCATGCAGAAAAGTAGAACTGGCAAAGCCATAACATATAATGGAGAACTCATCAAGAGCACTCTGGCTGTGATCGTTCAGTTCAACGAGGAACTTCTGACATAAGTAGTTCATGGTATTTGGAAGAAGAAGATACCACGGACTTCAAGGACTATCGCAAAGGTTACTAATATCCTAAAGGCACTAGCAATTACTATCAACATGAAGTAGGTAGAGTGAATCTCGGGTTCAAGAACCCAGGAACAGAATACCTATTACTAAGTAGCATCACGAAATGCTTTCGAGAATAAGGGCCAGAATCTCACACTGGGAACACAAATCATGGCTAAATTACTAGATGATCCCCTAAGACACCTAGGGTCATAATAATATCTCCAACATATATGTCAAGGTAACGGAGTACCTCAACTCACTGATTAGTGTGGTTAATCCGGCCCATGGGAACATTGAAACGGGAAGAAAGGATTTGCAAATGCATCAGACTACTTAGAAACCTGGGATGACTCGGACAGCATAACGGCTGTAAATGCTCAGAAAAGATTTGAGACATTCACAATAATGGTGGCATAACCACTCAGAAGCACAATATCAAGGTCTCGAGATCAACAATTAACATACGAAAGTAGTAGGAACTGAAACGAGGCTTAAGTCCAACAATCTATAAGTCTACGGATTAGTAACACGTGATCCTGATGGAAAGAAGAGATAGCCTAGTTCTTAATCCCCGTAGAAGAGAAGATGATGACTCAGATCAGAAGGGCATGAGGTATAAGGAGTAAAAAGAGCCTTACGTTCCATCCCACAATCAATTCCCTTATATAACTAAAGAATTTCTAGACTCAACTTCGACCAGTTTGGCTTGGTAATCCTACAGGCAGTCAAGCTCTGATACCAACGCTGTCAGGACCCCGACTCGATGTCACATCGATCTAGCCGGTAACACCTCATATCACTTTGCGGCCTCACGCACGGTATCCCCACGGGTGTCGCCTTACCTTTGCCCGGGACCGTTTGCGCCTTTTGGCTCACGTATATGATAGTGTCGCTAGCATCCATATGATAAGGAGCCCGGGCTGACATGGCTAGTCGTAAACCCAAAGTGGCACAGACTTACAGGGACAGGCATCCATGACCCAGCTTCGAACGTGTCGGTCATCAGCAAGTGGGTCCGGGCTGTAGCACTGGGCTAGCAGGACTCCGGTAAACCGGGCTGTAGCGGGCTAACAGGACTCCGGTACTCAAAGCGTGACATTTCCCCGAAGGGACAGACACAGGAACGAAGAAGGACACATGCCGGCCAGCCTAAGTGTTCCAGAGCAGTAGCAAGCTACCATGGCTCAGCGGTAACACTAGGAGACATTTCCCGGTAAGAGAGGCTACTAAAGATAAACAACTAGATGGTCAGATCCCACACATACCAAGCATTTCAATAACATACACACAATATGCTCGATATGTGCAATACAACATGGCATCACAAAATGACTCTACGACTCAAGTAGTTTATTCAATAGGCTCCGAGGAGCGAGATATTACAAACATGGGTCTCATGACCCAACACTCAGAGCATACAAGTCAAAGCACAAGCGGAAGCTATCATGTCTGAGTACAGACATCTATAAATGAAAAAGGCTGAGAAGCCTGACTATCTATCAGATCCTGCCGAGGGCACAAGATCGTAGCTGAGGTAACAAGCTAAACGTCGAAGTCCACGCGGAACTACTAGTGAGACTGAAGTCTCTCTGCAAAACATAAAATAGGCAAACGTGAGTACAAATGTACCCAGCAAGACTTACATCAGAACTATCTACATATGCATCATTATCAACAAAGGGGATGGTGGGGTTTAACTGCAGCAAGCCAGCTTTGACTCGGTGGCTATCCTAAACTACGACTGCAAGTAACTCTTTTGAGGTGGCGCACACGAGTCCACATATTCACCATATCAATACACCACTATGGATCCGCTCCCGTCTCCCTACGAGAACGCCATCCATAGCACTCACGCTTATCTTGCGTATTTTAGGGTATCCACTTTCACTTGTCTATGAACTGATATAAGCAACCCAGAAGTCCTTTTCCGCGGACACGGCTATTCGAATAGATGATGATAACCCTGCAGGGGTGTACTTCTTCATACATGTTTCCACCACTTAGCGTCTGCACACGACATGTGCTCGGCAGACTTCAAGCGAAAGCCGACGTGGGTGTAGACCACGACCTACCTAAACACTCAAGTCTCTAGTCCAGGTTTATCGCCTATTCGGGTTCCATCCATGAGGAGATCCGGCCGGAGTTTCGCTCACAGCCCCAAACGATGTGAACAGGGTTCCCGAGACACCAAACGGGCGCCCGGTTACACCGTGCCACGTGCCTACCGCATCACAGCCCACCCCTACGGTCAGCGCTGTCCACGGCCTCCAGCATACTACAAACACCAGAAACTACTTGCAACTCCTGGACAGAGGACAAGGGTGATAAGAAGCCGAGAGGGTCCATTGGTTTCGGGCCCAATGTATGGTAGTAGCTGAATCATGGATCACAAACACAGAACTCAGTTCCTGAGGACGGCTGCAATGAGACAACCCACCATGTACTCCTACATGGCCTCTCACCGCTACCTTTACCAAATCGTGTTCACACACTTAGCTCACACACAGTAGGACATGTTCACACACCTCTGATTCATCCCCGATGAATCAGACCTGACTCAACTCTAAGCAGTAGCAGGCATGACAAACAAGCATGAATGAGTAGGCACAACAGGGCTCAAACAACTCCTACTCATGCTAGTGGGTTTCATCTATTTACTGTGGCAATGACAGGTCATGCAGAGGATAAAGGGGTTCAGCTACCGCAGCAAGTAACAGATGAATCGGTGTTGTCCTAATGCAGTAAAAGAGAGCAGGAGCGAGAGAGTAGGATTGTATCGGAATGAACAAGGGGGTTTTGCTTGCCTGGCACTTCTGAAGATAACATTGAGTCTTCATCAGTGTCAACGATCACATCATCGGTATCACGTCTATCGAGAGGGGACAAATACCGGCAACACAGAAAGGAACACAATCAATGCAATGCACAATATGATGCATGATCATGACATGGCAAAATGAATGTGTTTTGGGCTAATGCAACTAGCACCAGATTAAATGAAGTTGGTTTGAATACAAGATTCAAATTCAAACTCCATATGTGATTATTTAAATGCCCTTTAATTGATTTGCCCTAAACAGTAGTGATAAGTTGTTCTAACATGCATGAAAATGGTACAGATGGATTCCTTGAATTTTTCTGATAATTTTTCATATATAAATTATTTAATTTGGAGTTACGGTTAATTTTCTATGATTTATTGAAGTTTTAGGCATTTTCTGGAATTTCAGAATTAAATTAAATCCAGAGAATGAGTTATGACATCAGCACTGCGTCATGCTTGCATCAGCAAGTCAACAGGGCTGCCCCGGGTCAAACCTGACGTGTGGGACCCACACGTCAGTGACAGGGGTTAACAGGGGTTTATTTAGTTTAATTAAAGGTTAGGGGGGGGGTCGGGCCCACTGTCAGTGTCCGCAGGGGGGGTTGTTTAATTAAATTAAACTAACTAATTAACAGGGGGCTGGCCCCACCTGTCATCGACCCAGGGGGGTCAAACCTCGGTCAAATGACCCAAACAGGCCGGCGGCTCAACGCCGGCGGCAACAGGCACGGCGGAGGGCTTCGGGATCGCTCCTCCGGCGTCCAAATGGACGGAGGAGAGCGGCTACGGGGAGCTGGAGCTCACCCGCACCCGTTTCAGCAAGCAGCAGCAGCTAGGGCGGCCGGGGACGATGGCCCCGAGCTCGGCAGCGGCGGCCGGAGCTCGGGCGTGCTCGGGTTCGGCGTTACACGGCACGGCGAGGTCAGCTGATGGGCTCTACGGGATGCTGGGGTCACCAGGAACACCCGGAGACAACGAGCGCAGGCGGAGGAGCTCGGGAGCACGGAGCTCACCGGCCATGGCGGACGGCAGCTTCGGGTGCTCGTGGGGCGGCGGCTACAGGGTGCACGCGAGGGAGAGAGATGAGGGGAAACGAAGGCAAGCTCACAGGGGTTGCGACGGTGGCCTCGGGGAGCTCGGGGAGGCACCGGAGCCGACGAATTTGACGAAGATGGCCGGCGGGTCCGAGGTAGAAGACGACGGCGATGGCGGTGATGCAGGGGCTCCCGCGGTGTGCTTCTCGGCGAGGAGGAAGAGGGGGTCGGGGCGGATCTCCTGGGTACTTCGGGTGGCAGTGGGGAGCACGGTGGCTACGGCGAACGGCGTCGGCGACGACGAGCTCCGCTCGGGCGCGTGCAGGGAGAGAGCAGAGGAGGGAACGGGGTCCAGGGGAAGAGAGGGGAGGTGCAGGGGCGAGGGGGAGTGCGTGGCGCCCTCGGGTGCCTCCAGCGGCGAGCGGGTAAGCAGGAGGTGGCCGGAGCGTGCGCGCGCGCGTCGGGCACACGCCCTCCTGCCTACTGGCAGGAGGTTGAAGACGGTGGCGACCGCGGTGGGCTGGGCCGCACAGTGCTGGACCAGCACAGGAGCTGGGCCGGCTCTGGTGGGCTGCACAGGTAAGCTTTGCTCCTTTTATTTTTTTCTGTTCTGTTTCCCTTTTTATTTTATTTTGCCACTGTTTTCAAATTCAAAATAATTTCAAACAGTGCCAAAACATTCTGAAATATTTTATGTTACCTCTCTGGACTATTCCAAAAGTACATAAAATATTTCAAAACATTTGAAAATATATTCATTATATATTATGAATATATCCCCAAATTCAAATAGATTATTGATTTAAATTCAGAGACCAAATAATTCCTTAAAAATATTCCAGAATTTTGGTTTGATGTATAACCCTTGCCAAAATTCACAAAACTATTTTTAGGGCATTTTGGATTCACAGAATGCAATTTAAGGGTTGCTTGCCCTTCTTTTAATTAGATTTTGAGGTTTCCAAAATTCCTCAGTTCAGGTTTCAGAATTTAAATATGATGCACACATGAGCTAGCCTAGAGCAATGCCAGAAGCTAGGGATGTGACATCCACGCCAAGGAAAGTCCCTTTCGGACACGGGACGAAGTCTTCAATCTTGTATCTTCATAGTCCAGGAGTCCGGCCGAAGGTATAGTCCGGCTATCCGAACACCCCCTAATCCAGGACTCCCTCAGGGGGCCCACGAGGCAGGGGGAGCGCCCTAGGGGGGGCGCCCTCCACCCTCGTGGCTGCCTCCTTTCTTTCTTGACGGGAGGTCCAAGTCTCCTGGATCATATCTGGTGAGAAAATCACGTTCCCGAAGGTTTTATTCCGTTTGGACTCCGTTTGATATTCTGTTTCTTCAAAACACTAAAATAGGCAAAAAACAGCAATTCTGGACTGGGCCTCCGGTTAATAGGTTAGTCCCAAAAGTAATATAAAAGTGGAAAATAAAGCCCAATATGGTCCAAAACAGTAGATAATATAGCATGGAGCAATAAAAAATTATAGATACGTTGGAGACGTATCACGCCGCACGAACCTGCACACCGCACGAACCAGCACGCTGCACGACCAACACACACTTCGACCTATGCCCCCCTTCAAGATGTTTATGAAAATTAAACGAGCCGAAGGCGAGCAGGAGGTTCCCTTGCGCTGGAGGCGCCGTGTCACACCACGACGGACAATGCGCCGCACGAACCAGCATGCCGCACGAACCAGCACGCTGCACAACCAACACACACGTCGACATATGCCCCCCTTCAAGATGTTTATGAAAATTAAACGAGATGAAAGCGAGCAGGAGGTTCCCTCGTGCCAGAGGCGCCGTGTCACACCACGACGGACAATGCGCCGCACGAATCAGCACGCTGCACGACCAGCACACACTTCGACCTATGCCCCCCCTTCAAGATGTTTATGAAAATTAAACGAGCTAAAGGCAAGCAGGAGGTTCCCTCGCGCCGGAGGCGCTGTTCTTCAATTTAGTAAAGTTATACACCCGTGCCTCTACTAGTGTACACCTGTGCCTATACAGAATTCACACGATTGAACGATTCTGAAGACTGCCGTTTTACATTAAAAAGTTGTTGTTTTTTCCTTACTTGAAATTTCACATTTGATAGTGTTGGTAGTCCCCGCCCGTAACTACCCCATAAATCTCCATTCCCCGGAAATATAATGGGAACAAAAAGGGAAACGAGAAAGGGAAACATGGAACCAAGTGCGCGAACTGGTATTTTCTTTGTGTGATTGCGCGGAAAGGGAAAACAAAAAATTCTAGTAGTTCGAGGGTCAAACTGCAAAACGCATGAAACCACAAACCAGAAAGGGAAAATCGGGAACCAACCGCGTCAGGTGGTTTTCCCTTGTGGGAGCGCTCCGCGCGCAACACTTGTCACGCGCGGAGTGCTCCGGAACCGCTCGTTACGAGCCGGGAACAGCCGTAAGCAGGACAGCCGGGAACACAAATCTTGATGTTCTTTTTTATCAAACGGTTTAAGAGTTAGATGTAGATAACTATTTCACATCTAGACATGAAAAAGCAAACCTGGAAAAAAAATCATGTTTTTTGATGCAATCTTTTTTAGATTTTTTGTCCAAAACCTAAGAAAAACTGAGGAAAACCAAAAATCCGAAAAAAAAGTCATGTAAAAGCCGTAAGCATGTAAAAAAAAGAAGGGAGCACGGAGCGCGACACGTGACGGCGACTGAGAGCCGCCAAGTGACACGCTCCCAGCCATCAAAAGTGACCCTTGCGTGGCTCCCGAAAGAGTACTCCTGATTAGTTGCTCTTGCCATGGATGTTTTCTTTTGAACCGGAACCACTCGATTCTGCTTTTTTTTGCCAATGTTGGTAGCTTTGTTTTTACTTTCTTTGTGAAAGAATAATCTTGTATTAGTCAGAAATCAAGAACTGCAATCATGTGTGACAATGAATGTCTAAGGATGCCTTATATGTTGAACACGATTATTGTTTAATCAGTAGAATATGTATGCCCTGGTTGCGACACACGAGCAATTAGTTAGTTATAGTATTACCTCCGTCCCAAAAACACTCATCGCAGATTTATCTAGATATAAATGTATCTAACACTAACACTAAAACATCAGTATCTAAACAAATTTTAAAAAAAATTGGTATTGAAGGAGTATATTATATAAATATGAATACACATGGGTATGCAAAGATAAGGAAAAATAACGAGTTTCCAAAAAAAAACATAATAAAGAGGGAAGGAGCAGTGGAGCGCTAGCAAACCTTTTATAAAAGGGCCGGCCCATATGTGGCCAGGTTTGGGCGCTAGGGTTTGCAGCGGACGGGCGGCCACCGTGTGTTGTTTGTTGGAGAGGCATCAGTAGATGTTCCCTCCGCCGCCGCCGAGCCAGTCCATTCCCCTTCTTCCTTCTCCCCACTCCCCACTCCCACTCCATCTTCTTCCGCCATCTTCTTGCCGGAGGGCACTCCGTCTCCCTCTCGTGTTTGTCCATGAATCCGGTTCCGACTACAATCTGATTGTGATTCTTAGACCTCACCCCTCCTCTCAATAAGTACCACCACCAGTCCTAGATAGGAGTACGCCTGTGTGAGATCGCACAAGACCCACCATGCCGCACGAAGGCTATTACGAAGCCTCTTTGCGTCCGCCGGCCTTGGATGATGCGCCGGCGGCGAAGGACTGGGGGGAAGTCCTCCTCGACCGCGTCGCTTACATGGTCGACAAGAAAAACCATACTTCCGTCAACCTTCAATTCAAGAGGGATCTGGACGGCAAGGAGGTGGATCTGTGGGTCACTCTGTGCTTCGCCCGGCCGCCTCGTCTCTCCTATTTCTGCTGCCACGCCTCCTGCCCCAACGACAAAGAAGAAGACACCCGCTTGTTCTTCCGCGAGCCTTTCGTGTTCGCCACGGAGGGTAACCTCGCCGTCATCACCCTCTGCCACGGGCGCAGCCGCCCCTCCGCCTTCGGGTCCAAGAAGAACAACTACGAATACTTGGTGTACCAGGCACCATCCTCACCGGCGGGGAAGCCGGAGCTCATCTGGGTCCCGCACATCCCCGCCAGCATGTTGCCAAGCACGGGAGTCGACTGCATCCCTTCCAGCTCGATTGGTGTCGTGCGTTACAACAGCAACATTTTCACCCATGCTCACCCCCACAAAATCCCCCTCGCGCCCCCTGCCCCCATCCTCAGCCCTGCCGTTGCACTTGCCCGCCCCAAAAGTTTCCCTTCCACGCCCCCAACCTCCGTCCTCAGCCCCTCCGTCGCCGCCCTCCCCAAGGAGGATGAGGACTTCGATGCCCACAGAATCGTAGCGCTTGCCTACGACTATTTCCACGACTCTGGCAATAGCCCACATGGCCCATACTACCTGTGCATCTACGACTCCAAAACCCAGGTTTGGACCCGCAAGCCAGCTGCTATTCCACAGCCGCTGCTGCCATTCGACTATATCTGCGACATCGACATGGTCATCACCATCGGTGGCTCCAGCCGTGGCATCATGGGCTGGGTCGACCTCTGGAATGGCATACTATTCTCTGACGTGCTTGCAGACCACACACCCTACAGCCCGCTTCGCTATGTCTCCCTTCCGAAGCCAAGGCAGCCGCAAAATTGCCTCCCTATTCCCCTGGACATTGGATGCCGCTTTCGGGACATTGTCTTTGTCAAAGACTCTGGCATCATCAGGTTCGTTGACCTGCAGATCCACACCGACCCCAACATCCCTTACTCAGAAACCCCTAGTGGCTGGACGGTGGTCACATGGATCCTGGAGGGGCTCAATGAGGGTTTGGAAACCCGGGGTGGTTTGAGCTTCCGGCAGGAGCACGAACTCCGTTCTAGTGATATCTCCAACTACAACTTGCCCCAGTCTCTATTTGTTACCAACCCCATTCTCAGCGCCCATGAAGATGGCTTCTTGTACCTCAGGACCAATGTCAGTAGCAGAACCAGCAGCAACTCGAGAGTGATCACTGTTGACATCAAGCATGGGAAGCTGCTGGATGTGCAGGACTTCGATATGCAGAGACCCAACACCTACATGCGCACCGCCATCTCCAGCCATCTCATGCCCCCAGGTACCTTACCATCGCCTCCCTGTTAATGATAAATATGCGTCAATATGCCTTGCTCAAATTCATTCAAGATGTAGACCATGACATGAATTGTAGTTGTATCATCTCAGTTCCATCTGGTGGTTAATTAAATACAGGTTCATATATGACTTCAAAACCGACGCTTTAACTTGGTGACTACAAGATTTCCTATTAACAAAGTTCCTTTTCTTAACATGGATGTTCCTAGTACATTCTAGAACTAGGATTTGTTGTCGTATAGTCTTATTGTGTTGCCAGGCTTTGTTAGTTGTGGTTTTAAAGGAGAAGGACAAGGGTTTCTTTTTCACACCAAAAATCTGTTCTTTTTTGTGCAGTTTCAAAGGAGAATTTGAAACGACGAGCGACAGTGCCTCAGTGATCCTCTCGCAAGAAGCCACAGCATCAGCTTGCCATCACTACTAACCCAGCGGAAGAAGGAGAGGATGATGAGGGGAATGCGATGGACACACAGTAGGTGGTTTGTTGAGGTATGAGTGTGCCCACCAGCGTTATGGTTTCTTGGCTGTCAACATGTATATGCGCGCCTGTTTTCTTGCTTGGTTAACTAGTCAGGATCAGAATTTTATTTATTATTTAGGTTATATAAGACTTGGTAAGCCTGTATGATGGGAGGTTGAGGCTAGGAGACGATTATTAATATTTAGAGCTTCCTCTATTTTGCTAGTATCATGTTCTGGTGCAACCTGATGTCCATGGTTTGTAATCCCCTACTTCTGTTGTTGACTTGGTATTAGTATTATATACTTGTCATCAAAATGGATAAAATGGGATGTATCAGAGATACATCCCATTTTATCCATTTTGATGACAAGTATTTTCGGACGGAGGGAGTATAAGGTTATGAATGGGACAATGTTAGGTGCGTTTTGACCTTATTAAGTCCACGGTGTGTGTGTTCTCGATACAACACCGTGATGAGGTACTCTGTCCACGGTGTTATGTGAGATGCTTTTTGTCAACACAAAGATGGCTTGCTGGGAATTTATCCTGTTATTCACGTATCCTGTGCTGCTGGGAATTTATCCTGTGTAGTAGAATGTATCATACAGGTCACTTGGTACAGTGACACTGACACTGACACTGACACAGCAAGAGTCTTACCTTCTTCCGTTCCATGTATTGAACTGTGGATCAAGTTTTGGATTGGCAAATTCATATCTCCTTGTTTGGTTAATTGGTGGTTGGGAAATAGAGCCTATGTATCTCGTAGTTTTATCAAGGGTCTTCTTTGTAATAAAAAGTTAAAAAATATATTTCTTATTCCCTCGTCCTAAACCAAATTTGAACGAAAATCCCGACACTTATTTTCAGACGAAGGGAGTATTATATTGTAAGAAAAATCGCAACTATGATGGCCAACCCAGGACTTTCGGATCTATGACCCTGTCGTTGTTATCAGCAACGAAAAGGACAAAATCATAATAATAGAAGTATGTTGACAAAATCGTAATAATATAAGTATGTGAACATCCACTCTCCACCAGGGCCGGCCCTGTGTTTTGGGAGGCCCAAGGCGAACTTGGCGACATGGGCCCCTATGTAACTTTCAACCTTTAAAATTTGACTATAATAATTCAACTGACTCCATCGATAACAATAATAACTAAATTCAAACTGACTCCATAGACAACAATAATACTAAAAGGATAGCAAAATGAAACTAACAGATCAAAGCGACTGGTCAATGAAAGAATTGCATTGTCAACGATGTAAAGTACTTATTCAAAGAACCAATCAGTGGTTGAAGTTTCAAATCACTTTCTTTCCCTTTTCTCCTTTTTTCAGCACCCAACAATTGCTTCTTCTTAAGCAACATGGCAGGATAATGTCCTAAAATCATGAAGAAAAGAGGGTAAAAAGAATTAAGAATTTATACATCGGATGATTGGAACCCTAGACATACATAGATGGATAGTTGAATACGTACATACTAAATAAAAAATAAAATATACTGCTGAAATTGTCAAATTGGGATTTGGGGGGATGGATCAGGTCATCAGGAACATGGATGGATCATGGATACGTATATGTACCATTACTAACTCTGTGGATTGTGGTGTGCTCACGGGCTGAAGAAACTGGCGGATGGAATGGATCATGGATTACTTTGTTGACTCGTTGCAGACTTTGGGCTACCGGACTGCTGTGCGGCGCGCGCAGCGGCGAGCCGGCGACGGACGAGACGGGGAGGCGCCGAGCAACGGGCGGCAGGCAGGACGAAGAGATTAGAGACGAACTGTCCAGAATCCAGACGAAGGAAAAAAGAGGTGCCGAGTAACGCTTCGTAATCGATCGCATGGGCCTTGCGCCCTAGCCCATCTCGTTTTTTTACCTAGTTTTTGCTGGGTAATAGTATGTATATATACTACATCATGGGCCCCCCTCCCGCTTGGGCCCTGGGTCGTCGCCCCAGCGGCCATACTCCAGGGCCGGCCCTGCTCCCCACTAGTGCAACTAACTGATGACCCCATAGAGTGTAGTAATGAGATTACTCAGGGGTAGACCTGGCCATCCTCCGGGCCGGGCCTGACCAAGCCCGAGGTAGAAAACTTAGGCCCAAGCCTGGCCCGGCTGTCGGGCCTACTTTTCATGCTCAAGCCTGGCCCGTCACAACAAAAAACACATCGGGCTTCGGGCATCTTTAGTAAATGGCAGAAACAGCGGGCCCAGGCCCGGCCCAACCTAGTCTTCAGGCTCAAAACCTAGGCCCGGGCCTGGCACGGGAGCAGCGTCAGACCGGGTCGGGCCGGGCTTTTTCGGGCCGAGCGGCCCATGGCCAGGACTATTCAGGGGCGCTACCAAATCCCTTTGGTGCTTTTGGGCGGCACAGTCAAGGCAACTTGTGAGCCTTAGGCTGTGCAACCAAGACAACTTCAACCTTTTGCCTTTTACCCTTTTCAGCGGGACGAGAAGATCCACACCGTCGATGCCCTTCGAACGCCGAGGCCATTCCTGTGCCTCGGCGGCTTTCGCACACTTGACTGCCTGTCACATCCCAGATTTTTCCCAAATATGGAATGTTTAAAAATCCACAAGGAAGTAAAACTTTTCTATAAATACTTGGGATTGCTTGCTATTTATCTAGAAATTGTCTAGGAATTCTTGACTTGTTTGAAAGTAGGACCTTGTATGTGTTATTTAGAGTTGGAAGAAATTCAATAAAACACTAAATAGTAAAATCCTAGCTTTCCGAAAGAAACCCTAAAGCCATCTCAAATCCAAAATGGAACCCTAATGGGGCAACCGTTGGAAATAAAATAAAATTCTCAAAACAAGTTGACAATACAAATAATAAAGAAATTGACAGAAAGTCAAATTTGAATAATAGAAAAAGAACTTAATTGGAAACAAAAATAATTCAAAAGAAACATTTTAAACAAGGCTTTGAAAATAAAATGGCAGAATTAATGATCAATAGGCCCTAAATAAATGTCTAACAATTTATAAATATTTCAGATTGAATTTAGAATAAGTTTTCCTTTTGAATAAAATTCAAATTCAAATCAGAAATGATTTTAGAAAGAAATAGAAGACAAAAGGGAAAATAAACATAAAGAAAAGAGCTAGGCGAGCCAGCCAGCCCAACTGGGCCAGCAGCAGCAGCCAGCTCAACCTGCCTAATAAGTCACTTAAGGGCCGAAGGTTGTCTAAGAAACAAACTTAAGGGTCGAAGGGGTATGCGTCTTTCAAATCTGAGCCGCACACTCCAGATCCGACGACTGACATCACACCACTCTCTCTCGTCCCTCTCTCTCTCTCTCTGTTGCTTCCATGCGGGACCCACCTGTTAGTTGCGTCTTTTTCAACCTCCATCCCGCACAACGCGCCCATGATCCGAGCACGCCGGACGCGTGCCCACGATCTCCATGTCTCCACACTCCCATGCACACCAGCCCCTGCGAGCTTGTCCTATAAATCCACCTCAAACCCCTCTCTCTTTTGCGCCAAAACCCGTCGGACATTGCTGCCGGGATGCTCCACCATGAACCCCCATCACCCGCCTCTGTTCCGACCACCGCGGCTCAATTCCGGCCAAACTTGAACCCCTCTGGACCAACATATACCACCAGTAGCCTCAACATCGTCGTGCGCTGCTCCTAGACATCCCCTGCACCACCGGAACCCCTGGAAGCCTGACTTCGTCCACACCCGGGCCTTGCCGCTGTGACTTCGTCAACTTCGGCCAGGTAAGCTCATGCCCGAGCCGCACACCTTTTTCATCATCTTTGCGGTGACCACACACGCCCCCCTGACCTCGTTGCATTGCCTGCCCATAGACGCACCAAATCGATGCCCATGTCTTCACCCGAGGAGAACCGCCACCAGTGCCAACTCCAGCGAACTCCAGAAGTTGCGTCCGTTGTCCCCGACGACCGACTAGAGCACCAGGAGCTTTACAACATCAAGACAAACCAAACCGTATAGTACATCGACTCTGCTGACCATGGCGCCCGATCTGTCAACCCCGAGAACGTCGCCGTTGTGCCTGTGTTCCGACGACCTAGCGCTGCTGGTGAGCTCCAGATGTAATCTCACTCGTCCATCTTAGATCTGACGACGCACGGGCATTCACTTAATAAGTGAAACAAAATATGTAGATCTTTGACGTCCATTGATCTTAAAATCCAACGACCACGACTTAATTCAACCCTGAATCAGTACCGGCCTATTTGGAGCTGCCATGTGTCCCTATTTTAATTTAAATTGATTAAACAAAATTAAGCATTGTTACTTTTACAATAATCCAATGAAGATGACCAAGAATCTGTTGACGCTTTAAAGTGTCCTTTAGAATGTCCTAGCATTTGAATTTGTGAAGCATCCGAGAAATCAGTCCCGGGTAGTGGGGTCAGTTGCATTTTTTTGATCAATTGGGGTCAGTTGCATTTTCATAGAGCCTATAGTTAGAAGACATGTGTTAGATGAATAACAAAGAAACCAAAAGAGCGAAAGATTACAAGATTTTACCCGTTGAGCATCTTTTATCATAGACTAGCAAACATGTATATGCGTTGCAATGGGAGAAATAAACTCTCATGCACCCCCAATGAGTTGCTACTTTTCCTCTATCGTAGATGGTGGTCACTTGTCCATCTATTTACGACAAACATGATAAGTCTCAAGACGGTGAGTTTGGTCATCACATTTTAGCATGGACAAATTGTACAATATAAACATGGCTAAGCCAAATTTATAACATGAGGTTTAAAAGAAACGAAGATCAGTCTCAAGGCGGTGAGTTTGGCCAGTTGCCAAGCTCCTCCACCATGCATGTTATGTTGCCAACAATTCAGCGCCAATATGTCCATGCACGTCACACGTCGCGCCCTCAAATCACTCTTCAAACACCCACACATGTAGGTTAATTACCACGCCTATTTATTCCTTCTTTTAATTTCAACTCCTTTCCAAGCCTATTTATTTAATCAAGGTCCTCTCTCTCTCCCATCTGCCCATCTAATCATAGAATTCCTAGCGAGCAATCTCATTTGATTAATAGGAACTTTTCTTCATCCAATTTAATTATCGGCATCTTTGTTTATTGATTCTCAAGCAGGCTCCTTGTTTTTGCAGGCAACTCACAGACGCATTTAAATTGGCGATAATTTGTATGGAGAGGCTAGGTGGGATTATCTAATTAGCCATGTCCTTTGTACTCTACATGGCTAATCTCAAGATTGAGTCCCTACACAACTACATTTTTTTGGCCCAGAATGCCTGTTCTTATGACTTGGCAACCACACATTTTTGGGCCAAGCTTGGAGCCTTTCTCTTAAAAAATTAGTACCACCACTAATAGAAAAAATTCTTAAAAAAATATAACATAGGTGAACGTACGTGTTTTCCTATATGATGCATTTTGCTTCAACTTGTCATGGAAACGGACATGAGAGAAGGAACGGACGAGTAACTGGGCCGACCCACTTTAGCCGTGAGTGAGCGATCGACAAAATCCGGTTTTGGCAACCTCATGGAAGATTCCAGAAGGTTCCTGAAGCGATAATTACTGCTTTTTCAGGTTGTTTCTTTTTCTCTTTTTTCCTTATTCATGTTTCTTTTTTCTTTTTCTTTTTTTCCTTTTTATTTTTTCTTTTCCCTCTTTTTCTCCTTTTGTTTCTTTTTTTACTTTCGCATTTTCTATTTCCCTTTTGTTTTCATGTTTTCCAGAATTTGTTAGTGACTTCTAAAAAATTCAAGAAATGTCTATTTATTTTAATAAATTGTTCAGACTTTGAAAAGTGTTCCCATTAAAAAAACACAAATTCAAAAAAAATTGCTTGTTTGTTCATGAATTTTGAAAAATTATGATTTTCTAAAATTGTTCAGAAGTTCAAAATTTGTTGCTTATTTTAATATTTTCAAAAATTCAAAAGACATTTGGGATTTCAAAAATCGTTCCATCTTTCAAAATAAATTCAGATAAACTAAATGTTCACCTTTTCCAAAATTTATTCAGAGATTCAAAATGTCCGCATTTTATAAAAAATGTTCATGTTTTTCAAAGAATGTTATTATTTCTTTACAAAATATGTTCAGAACTTAAAAAAATGGCTCATATTTTTTAAACTGTTTGATATATCAAAATTGGTTGTGTTTTGTCAAAAAATGGGCAGAATTTTAGAAGTTGTTCATAGTTTTGAAAATTTGTTTGTGTTTTTGATAAACATTTCATGTTTTTGAAAAACTGTTTTGGATTGTCAAAAATTGTCCGCATATTTTGCACTGTTTGAGATTTCAAAATTGTTCGTGTTTTGTCATAAAATGTTTGGATGACCAAAAGTTGTTCACGTTTCTAAAAAGTATTTTAATTTAATAATATTTGAGTTATTCAAAAATATACGGCATTTCAATTTGTTAACATTTTTTCAAGAAATGGTTCAAATATTATTTAAAAAATGCACTAAAAAATGAACACTGCTATGGATATTTGTATATTTTCCACTTTCTGCAGTTAGTAGCAGCCGTCGGCTTCGGTGCCAAGCAGCTCACCTCAATAGTGTGTGGTGGCAAGTTCAGATCCTCGCGAGGTCCCTCCTTTTCAGGCTTTGCAGAAGCAGACGCGCATACACTCCCCATGAACACACACGCGAACCCTATCCCTATGAGCACCTCCGAGAGACTGAGCCGACATATCATCTTGAGATTAACGAAGTCACCAAAGGGATATCGCTGTCCTCGACGCCCTGTTTCGCCCCCCTCTCCCGCGATGCCCCCGCGCGCGCGTCCGCCGACGTCTCTCTCTTCCCCCGGCGCTTCCTCCTCCTCGCCGTCGCCAGAGGGAGTCCGCTGGGCGAAGCCCGTGCAGCGGCGGGGTCTCTCCCTCCTTTCCCTGTTCGTGGTGGCGGTGGCGCGAGTTAGCTGCGCGGCGGCGAGGGGCGCAACGTCCAACAGGGCTCTCGGCGGCGGCTGGATTCGCCGACCGCTTGGCTGGGAGGCGGTGGTGCGTCGCGGCGGCGCTGGTGGCGGGGATTCGGTCAGGGGCGTCTCGATCCTGATCTGGATCTCGGTCTGTGATGCGGCGGCGCTGGTTTGCTGGTGGGGGTCCCGTCGGTGGGGGGTCGTCCAGTGGGGTAGTCGTGGCTGGGAGGGTTGGTGTCTTGCCCCTCCTCACCCGTGGGACGCGCCGGGCTAGAGTCTGCCGCTCGGCCGGTCGTGGTCCCGTCGCTGATTTGGGGCCCAGGTCGACTTTAGCTGGGTGGTTGGACAGGGACCGGTGGTCCTCTCGGGCCGCCACACGGTGCATTCATTCTTCCTCGACATGGTGGTCTCGTTGCAGGGCCTTGGGGAGGACAGCTTAGCGAAAGCTATGCAAGGCCTCGGTAGTTGCTGGCAACAATGACGTCTATGGACGGCATTCTCCTTCACGGAGGCGTTGCTTTTCGTCCGTCCTTCCCTGTCCATCCGTCATCCTCGGCGCGGCGGCGTCCTCCGGCCATGGCATCTTCTCCGATGGTGCTCATCTGAATTCGGTACCAAGGTTCCCCTAGGGGCTTCTCGTCGCCGGCAATTTACCCTGATGCGACCTTGGCCTATTTTAGACGGCAGTCGGCTTGGTGTGCGAGGTCATCCCAGGACCAGGGGTTGCTCGGATCGGTGTCATACGAGCAGGCTGCCAGCGATATTCTTTAGTCAAGTTGCATCGGGTGTGGTTTTCTGTGAAGTGATGCTCTCTCGGGTTGGTGGGTGGGGCGCCGGCGAATGCCGTGCTTGATCTTGTCAGGCCGCTGATACGTCTCCGTCGTATCTATAATTTTTGATTGTTCATGCTAATATTATACAACTTTCATATACTTTTGGCAACTTTTTATACTATTTTTGGGACTAACATATTGATCCAGTGCCCAGTGCCAGTTCCTGTTTGTTGCACGTTTTTTGTTTCGCAGAAAATCCATATCAAACAGAGTCCAAACGGGATAAAAACTGATGGAGATTTTTTTGGAATATTTATGATTTTTGGGAAGAAGAATCAACGCGAGACGATGCCCGAGGGGGCCACGAGGCAGGGGGCGTTCCCTGGGCCCTCATGGATACCCCGTAAGGCGGTTGGTGCCCTTCTTTCACCGCAAGAAAGCTAATATCCGGATAGAGATCGTGTCCAAAATTCAGCCCAATCGGAGTTACGGATCTCCGGGAATATAAGAAATAGTGAAAGGCCAGAATCTGTGAACGCAGAAACAGAGAGAGACAGAGAGACAGATCCAATCTCGGAGGGGCTCTCGCCCCTCCCATGCCATGGAAGCCAAGGACCAGAGGGGAAACCCTTCTCCCATCTAGGGAGAAGGTCAAGGAAGAAGAAGAAGAAGGGGGCTCTCTACCCCTCTCTCCCGATGGCGCCGGAACGCCGTCGGGGCCATCATCGTGTGACGGCGATCTACACCAACACCTCCGTCATCTTCACCAACATCTTCATCACCTTCCCCCATCTTATTCAGTGGTCCACTCTCCCGCAACCCGCTGTACCCTCTACTTGAACATGGTGCTTTATGCTTCATATTATTATCCAATGATGTGTTGCCATCCTATGATGTCTGAGTAGATTTTCGTTGTCCTATCGGTAATTGGTGAATTGCTATGATATTGGTTTAATTTGCTTGTGGTTATGTTGTTGTCCTTTGGTGCCCATCATATGGGCGCGCGCGTGGATCACACCACAGGGTTAGTTGTATGTTGATAGGACTATGTATTGAAGGGAAAGAGTGACAGAAGCTTCAACCTAGCATAGAAATTGATACATACGGGATTGAAGTGGGACCAATATATCTTAATGCTATGGTTGGGTTTTACCTTAATGAACGTTAGTAGTTGCGGATGCTTGCTAATAGTTCCAATCATAAGTGCATAGAATTCCAAGTCAGGGATGACATGCTAACAGTGGCCTCTCCCACATAAAACTTGCTATCGGTCTAGTAAAGTAGTCAATTGCTTAGGGACAATTTCGCAACTCCTACCACCAATTTTCCACACTCACTATACTAACTTTATTGCTTCTTTATCTAAACAGCCCCTAGTTTATATTTACGTGCTCTTTATATTCTTGCAAACGTATCCAACAACACCCACAAAGTACTTCTAGTTTTATACTTATTCTAGGTAAAGCGAACATCAAGTGTGCGTAGAGTTGTATCGGTGGTTGATAGAACTTGAGGGAATATTTGTTCTACCTTTAGCTCCACGTTGGGTTCGACACTCTTACTTATCAAAAGAGGCTACAATTGATCCCCTATACTTGTGGGTTATTAAGGGAGTCCTGGATTAGGGGGTATCCGGACAGCCGGATTATAACCTTTGGCCGGACTCTTAGACTATGAAGATACAAGATTGAAGACTTCATCCCGTGTCCGGATGGGACTCTCCTTGGCGTGGAAGGCAAGCTTGGCAGTACGGATATGTAGATCTCCTTCCTTGTAACCGACTCTGTGTAACCCTAGCCCCCTCCAATGTCTATATAAACCGAAGGGTTTAGTCCGTAGGACCAACAACAATCATACCATAGGCTAGCTTCTAGGGTTTAGCCTCTCTGATCTCGTGGTAGATCAACTCTTGTACTACCCATATCATCAATATTAATCAAGCAGGAGTAGGGTTTTACCTCCATCGAGAGGGCCCGAACCTGGGTAAAAACATCGTGTCCCTTGTCTCCTGTTACCATCCGCCTAGACGCACAGTTCGGGACCCCCTACCCGAGATCCGCCGGTTTTGACACCGACACTGGTGCTTTCATTGAGAGTTCCTCTGTGTCGTCGTCGTTAGGCTCGATGGCTCCTTCGATCATCGATAGCGATGCAGTCCAGGGTGAGAATTTTCTCCCCGGACAGATCTTCGTATTCGGCGGCTTTGCACTGCGGGCCAACTCGCTTGGCCATCTGGAGCAGATCGAGAGTTACGCCCCTGGCCATCAGGTCAGGTTTGGAAGCTTAAACTACACAGCCGACATATGCGGAGACTTGATCTTCGACGGATTCGAGCCCCAGCCGAGTGCGTCGCACTGTCATGATGGGCATGATTTAGTTCTGCCGCCAAACAGTGTTCAGGAGACCGCACCCGCAACCGCTCCGACCTTCAATTCGGAGTCAATTGCGCCTTCCGTGGGCGGGTGGTTAGACCCCGCCACGGAGGCTGCAGCCTCAATGGCGATCGAGCCGAACACCAGCCTTACCCTTCGCGAGGCCCGTGACTCCAAATTACCGAACTCTCCTCTGGACTCCGAACCGCCCGCGCCCCTGCCAATTGAATTCAATTGGGCGTCGATCATGGAGTTCACCGCCGCGGATATCTTTCAGCACTCGCCCTTTGGCGACATACTGAATTCACTAAGGTCTCTCTCCTTGTCAGGAGAGTCCTGGCCGGATTATGACCGGCAGGATTGGGATGCGGATGACGAAGAAATTCGACGCCCGCCCACCACCCACTTCGTAGCCACTGTCGATGATTTGACCGACATGCTCGACTTCGACTCCGGAGACATCGATGGTATGGACGACGATGTAGGAGACGAACAGGAACCATCGCCTACAGGGCACTGGACAACCACCTCATCATATGATATATATATATATATATATATATATATATGGTGGACACACCCAAAGAGGGCAATGGCAACGGAACAGCAGGGGATGACCCCTCCAAGAAGCAACCCAAGCGCCGGCGTCAGCGGCGCCGCTCTAAGTCTCGCCAAAGCAAAAACGGTGATACCGGCACAGGAGATAATAACACCCCGAACAGTGCCGAAGACAACTCCCTCCAGCAAGATTCAGCGCAGGAGGATGGAGAAGCTAGCTCTCCTGAGAGAGCGGCAGATAGAGAGGCAGAGGATGATAATTACATGCCTCCCTTCAAAGACGAAGCAAGCCTCGACGACGACGAATTTGTCGTGCCTGAGGATCCCGTCGAGCAAGAGCGCTTCAAGCGCCGGCTTATGGCCATGGCGAATAGCCTTAAGAAAAAGCAGCAGCAGCTTAGAGTTGATCAAGACCTGCTAGCTGACAGATGGACTGAAGTCCTTGCGGCCGAGGAATATGAACTCGAACGCCCCTCCAAGAGCTACCCAAAGCGCAGGTTGCTACCCCGATTAGAGGAGGAAACATTAAAACCTACATCTTCAGCGTATGACGCGGCTGATCGGCCACCTCGTGGCCGCGACAGAGAGGCTTCTCGGCCCACAGCTCAAGCCGCACCTTGGCGTCACTCAAAAAATACCAAGGCACAGGGAAATGCGCTAGATCTGCGAGATATATTGGAGGACAAAGAAAAGCAAGCAAGATCGATCTACGGATCGCGAGGGCGCCCCACCACACGAGACGATAACCGTCACGCCGGATACAGTAAAAGTAAATCCGGCCGGGCCGAACACAGCAGACAAAACTCATTCGAGTTGCGTCGTGATATAGCCCAGTACAGAGGCGCCGCACACCCGCTATGCTTCACAGATGAAGTAATGGATCGTCAAATCCCAGAAGGTTTCAAACCCATGAATATCGAATCATACGATGGTACGACAAATCCCGCGGTATGGATTGAGGACTATCTCCTTCATATCCACATGGCCCGTGGCGATGATCTACTCGCCATCAAATACCTCCCACTCAAGCTTAAAGGACTAGCTCGGCATTGGCTCAACATCTTGCCAGTAGAATCCATTGGTTGTTGGGAAGATCTGGAAGCCCCATTCCTCGACAACTTCCAGGGCACTTATGTGCGACCACCGGATGCTGATGACTTGAGCCACATAATTCAACAGCCAGAGGAATCGGCCAGGCAATTCTGGACACGGTTCCTAACCAAGAAAAATCAAATCGTCGACTGTCCGGATGCAGAGGCCCTAGCAGCTTTCAAGCATAACATCCGCGATGAGTGGCTTGCCCGGCACCTTGGCCAGGAAAAGCCGAAATCTATGGCAGCCCTCACGACACTCATGACCCGCTTTTGCGCGGGAGAAGACAGCTGGCTGGCTCGCAACAATAACATATCAAAGAGCCCTGATACTTCGGATACCAAGGACAGCAATGGCAGGTCACGTCGCAACAAACACAAGCGCCGCATTAACAGCGACAATACTGAGGATACGACGGTTAATGCCGGATTCAGAGGCTCTAAGCCCGGTCAGCTGAAAAAGCCATTCAAAAGAAGCACTCCGGGCCCGTCCAGTTTGGACCGTATACTCGATCGCTTGTGCCAAATACATGGCACCCCCGACAAGCCAGCCAACCACACCAACAGGGATTGTTGGGTGTTCAAGCAGGCCGGCAAGTTAAATGCTGAAAACAAAGACAAGGGGCTACATAGCGATGACGAGGAGGAGCCGAGACCGCCAAACACCGGAGGACAGAAGAGGTTCCCCCCACAAGTGCGGACAGTGAACATGATATACGCAACCCACATCCCCAAGAGGAAGCGGAAGTGTGCGCTAAGAGACGTATACGCGTTGGAGCCAGTCGCCCCAAAGTTCAACCCATGGTCCTCCTGTCCAATTACTTTCGATCACAGGGACCATCCCACTAGCATCCGTCATGGCGGATTTGCCGCATTGGTCTTAGACCCAATCATCGATGGATTTCACCTCACTCGAGTCCTTATGGACGGCGGCAGCAGCCTGAACCTGCTTTATCAGGACACAATGCGCAAAATGGGTATGGATCCCTCAAGGATTAAACCCACAAAAACGACCTTTAAAGGCGTCATACCAGGTGTAGAGGCCCATTACACAGGCTCAGTCACACTAGAAGTGGTCTTCGGATCCCCGGATAATTTCTGAAGCGAGGAATTAATCTTTGACATAGTCCAGTTCCGCAGTGGCTATCATGCACTGCTTGGGAGAACCGCATTCACAAAATTCAATGCGGTGCCGCACTACGCATACCTCAAGCTCAAGATGCCAGGACCTCGGGGGGTCATCACAGTCAATGGAAACACAGAACGCTCCCTCCGAATGGAGGAGCACACTGCGGCCCTCGCAGCAGAAGCACAAAGCAGCCTCTCAAGGCAATTCTCCAGTCCGGCGATCAAACGTCTGGACGCCGTTAAGCGCGCTCGGAGTAATCTGCAACAAGACCGCCTGGCACGTTTCGAGCAAGCGTAGCAATACGGCCCCAACCCCAGCCCCAGCCAAACGGCGAAATCCGTGCCACGTGTACATAATTACGCTCTGAAAATACCATGGGCATAGGGGGAGGGGCACGACCACGGAACGCCCCAAAACGCGGCTCAACCGCACTAGGGACTTCCCACTTTCTTATTTTTTCTCTCTTTCAGGACCTTACTCTCCGGAAGCCCTGTTCGGCAGTATAATCGCCGAACACACGATACAACAACCCGGGAGGCAGAAAAGCTACGTCACACCATGGAACTCCTAGGTGGTCTCTATAACGAGCAAAATACCTGCTTTAAATACCATTCTGCAGCTTGCCCCCGGAGGGGACATGTCAAATAGTCACATTTTTTTTCTTATCACACTACTTGTATCGTCCTGCTTTAATGCACCTTTTCGAATAAACAATGCATAGCTTCAGTCTATAATTTCATTCTCTATTCCTTCCCTTTTTATGTATATATGTTCATTCATGACATTTAGCACCCATACACTTTGGTACGGCCAATACGCCAGGGGCTTAAGCACCCCATAATACGGCGTGAGAAGTCCGAACACTTTCACAAGTGCGGCACCCCGAACTTATAGCATTATATGCATCAGCTCTGAATCATGTCTTGGGTCAATAGTTGGGTTTGCCCGGCTCCCATGTTTTGGTACCTTACGTTCCGTTATATCGGCTAAGGTAGCGCTGTGAGAACTATTGCGATTGTGCCCCGGTTCAGCTGGGCTAAGCACCTCAGTAGAGAAAGCTAAAACTGACTGTCATGATAGGGCGAGAGCTGGTCGCTGTTCGAGAGGTTTCGAGTCCTTAAAGACTTATGCCTCTTAGAGCGAGGAGTCGGCTTTGTCCGGCCTAAGGCGTGTATAGCGCCCCGAACTCGGTCTTCCAAACACTAGGGGCTTCGCCGAAATTTAAAATTATAGAATTCTCTGGCTAAGTGAGAGTGATAACACACAATAGTCCGATTGCCTTGTTCGCCGTGCTGAGCACCTCCCTCGAAGGACCCAAGAATGGGAAAAAGAGTGCTCAGGTTTATCCCCGAACACCCCAGCACTCGTGGCATGGGGGCAGAAGCCGACGACTCTCCATCTCTCGGATTTAATAAACGGCCGCATAGAAGGTAATATTTTAAATTAAAACAAGCGTTGCATAGCGCATATGAACAAGTTTTTAGCGCACAGGATCACACGAGCGTGCTTACTCAAATATTACATCTTTGGAACATTCATCCGCCACAAGGCGGGCACCCTTCAGGATGCCCTCATAGTACATTTCAGGGTGGCGACACTCCTTGCCCTTCGGTGGCCCATCCTTCACCAGCTTCTCAGCGTCCATCTTGCCCCAGTGTACTTTAACACGGGCAAGCGCCCTGCAGGCGCCCTCGATGCACACCAGGCTTCAATGACGACGAGTCCGGCGCGCAAGTTGTCTTCGACATTCCAAGGCGGGTTCCTCCTCCGAATACTTCATAGAAGATTTTGAACACAAGGATAGTGTCCGGCTCTGCAAAACAAGTTCCACATACCACCGTAGAGAGAATAGCATTTACACAAATCTAATTTGCTGACGTATTCCGTAGCGTGACATCACACCACAACCAAGCCTTTATTCAAATCATTTTTACTGTCCCACCTTAGCGCGTTTTGCGAGGCGGTTTCCTTGGCACATCTTGTCGAAGCAGAGATCGTGTCCCCTTATTTCGGGATTCTCATCAATACGGCGTGGGTAACCCAACCGTGCCATTGATTACGGCGCTCGGGGGATAAGCGAGTTTTACCAGGCTGGTGGGGACGCATAGTTCCGTCCGCCCATATAAGGGGATAAGGATCCACCTTTTCATCCACGCATTCTTCCTCCTTTGCCCATCCATTTTCGCACAGTCGAGCTCCAGCGCCCAAGTACGCATTCCCCACCTCAACCTTCTCCAACCATGTCCGGAGCGGGAGGCAAGTGGATGGTCTCCTCCGTCACGGAGGGACACATCAAGAAGATGAGGAGAGCCGGATACTTGTCTGACGACATCGCGCACCATCTCCCAGACGAGGGGCAGCTCATCCCCACCCCCAGGCCCCATGAGAGGGTGGTGTTCCTCGCCCATTTCCTCTGCGGACTAGGCTTACCTCTCCACCCATTCGTCCGGGGGCTCATGTTCTATACGGCCTGGACTTCCACGATCTGGCCCCGAACTTCATCCTCAATATCTCGGCGTTTATCGTCGTGTGCGAGGCCTTCCTCTGCATCCAGCCCCACTTCAGCTTATGGCTGAAGACCTTTAATGTCAAGCCGAATGTAGTGGGCGGTCGCCAGGCGGAGTGCAGAGGCGCCATGGTGGGCAAGATGCCCAACGTCCTATGGCTTGAGGGCTCCTTCATGGAGACCATAAAGGGGTGGCAATCGGGGTGGTTCTACATCACCAAGCTGCGTGACCCTAAATGGGTCGCCGCTCCCGAGTTCCGATCCGGAATCCCTACGCGGCTTACCTCCTGGAAAGAGAAAGGCCTGCCGTGGGGTAGTTCGGAGGAGCTGACCGGACTCCAAACATGCGTCCAAAACCTGGTGAGCAAGAAGCTCAAACTCGTCAACGTAGTCCAGGTCATGCTCATCCGCCGGATCCTCCCGTGCCAACAACGGGCTTTCAGCGTGTGGGAGTTCGACCCGACCCAACACTGAACTCTGAGCAGGCTCTTCGACACAACATACGAAGATGCCTGGAAGGTGCTATTCAAGGGCGCCGAGGCTCCCGCTTCCGCCACCGAGGATCGCGGATTCTGCACGCAGCGTCAAGCCAACGCGGTAAGCTGTTTACCTCTTACAGGATATTTGTCTTTCATAGTTTGACTCTATGCGGGGTCTAAGCCCCCATGCCTTTGACAGGACTGGCAGAGGACGGCCGGACAAATCAACTGTCTGGCTCCTTTGCCCGAAGACCCAGCAGATGCCCGCTTGGCGGGGCTGCTGGCTCTGGCACCTTACGTGGTGCCGGAGAAGAAGGCCAAGAAGAAGGCCGCGGGAACCCGGAAGAGTTCCCGGCGCCCGGTGGAGTCGTACTCATCGTCCGATGACTCCGAGGCACACTCCTCCCATGAAGATGAGGAGGAGGAAAGAGAGGTTTATTCCCCAGCAGGGGGAGAAAAGAAAAGGAAGGCCGCCCCAACTATGGAGGCCGGAGGGTCCAAGAAGGGGAGGACCCTTCCTCCGGACTACACCACCAACGCCGACGACGGCGAAGAGGAGTGGCCGCTCAGGGCCAAGCCCCTGGCGAAACCGTAAGTATCCGAACACCAGAGTGACTCGTGGCGTTCCTTTATTGCACAACTTCCCCTGACGCCGAATATAATTATGCAGTCCGCCCTGGGCCCGAGTCGACATATCGTCGAGCAGATCCCTGGATTCGTCCGATGTGAATAGTTTTTCACTTCCGACCGCTACCTCCCCTCGTACTACGGACGACGCCGAGGTGGTGTCCCAAAAGGTTCCAAGCCAAGGGGAGGTGGTTCTGGAGGCGCCCCAAGGCGACCTCCCGGACTGCAGGCTCAAAGGGAGCAAAGCCCCCACGGGCTCTGAGTCCGGACTTGGGCCGGACACCGCGCCGGAACCTTCAGCGATTCCGTACTCCGGCAGGCGGCCCCCTACTAAGAAGGGCAAGCCTACTGCGCCGGTGGCCTCCGCCCAACCGGAGGCACCTGATAACTTGATGGAGGTGCTTAACGACGCCTCCATCGACGAGGAGCACCGCACTATTATGAGTGCGGTGATCCAGAAGGTTTAGTCCACCAAGAGCGGGCTGACTGAAGCCTGTGCCAGCCTGTTAACAGGCTTTGAGGTATGTAGATAATATATGAAAATATTACCGCATAGACAGTAGCCCCTGATGCTCTGTTTGGCGTTCACAAGGAAAAGCCGAATAGAGGATCTAATAGTATTCGCAAGAGTCTAACATAATTATGTCGATATGCGTATGCAAGCTTCGCTGCTGGCCTCTGCCGCACTGACTGCGGAGGTGGACACGCTGAAGTAGAACCTCGAGTGGTCCGAGCAAGAGCTCGGCCTTGCCAAGAAGCAGCTCGAGGAGAGCCAAGGTACGTAATGCCTTGTGTAAGTATATAAAAGATGCAGTTGCAAAAAATGACAGGATCGTTATTGGTATCTTAGGGGCCACGACTGAGGTGGCGACCCTAAAGCAAGCGCTTTCCGAGGCCGAAAAGAAGGCGGCCACGGAGCGCACTGAGCGGGAGAAACATGAGGCGCGAGTTGGCGAGGTACAGCAAGAGCTCCAGGCTCTCGTGAAAAAACACGAGAGTTTGGAGCTTGACTCAAATATGCGAGAGTCCGAGCTCGCAACGGCCCTCGAAAGCGCCAAGTCTGCCAAGGCCGAAGCCCAGAAAGCCCTCCAGGAAGTTGAGACGATGAAGAAGATAGCGGCGGGCAAGGCATTATTTATGCAAAGCAAGCACGTGAAAGTGAATTACTTGTTACTTACCCGAGTCCGGAGCTCTCCAGGAGCATTCGTAGATTTGCCCCATAGTGTGTCAGATGCCGCCGCCTTCTATCGGGCCGAAGAGGGGAGTTCGACGGAGAAGGTGTTCTGGTCTTAGTATGCTGAGGCCGGACACCCTGTGCCCTTGAGCGACCAGCTGAAGCAGCTGGTCAAGCTCCATAAGGTGTCCGAGCAGGCCATGAAGGGTCTCATAGTGCGGCCGTGGCCTGGAGAGGCCATGCCTGGGAGCTACTTCGGGCTGGTGAGGCGGCTGGTGGATGCATGTCCACGACTTGAAGTCATCAAGCGCTCCATCTGCATCGAGGGTGCCCGTAGGGCGCTTGCCCGTGCTAAAGTGCACTGGGGCAAGATGGATGTTGAGAAGCTTGTGAAGGCCACCGCAGGGCAAGGAGCATCGCCACCCCGAGATGTATTATGAGGGCATCCTGAAGGGTGCCCGCCTTGTGGCAGATGAATGTTCCAAGGATGTAATATTTCAGTAAACTTGTTTGTTTTATCCTGTGCGCTAAAAACTTGTTCATATGCGCTATGCAACGCTTGTTTTAATTTAAAATATTACCTTCTATGCGGCCGTTTATTAAATCCGAGAGATGGAGAGTCGTCGGCTTCTACCCCCATGCCACTAGTGCTGGGGTGTTCGGGGATAAACCTGAGCACTCTTTTTCCCATTCTTGGGTCCTTCGAGGGAGGTGCTCAGCACGGCGAACAAGGCAATCGGACTATTGTGTGTTATCACTCTCACTTAGCCAGAGAATTCTATAATTTTAAATTTCGGCGAAGCCCCTAGTGTTTGGAAGACCGAGTTCGGGGCGCTATACATGCCTTAGGCCGGACAAAGCCGACTCCTCGCTCTAAGAGGCATAAGTCTTTAAGGACTCGAAACCTCTCGAACAGCGACCAGCTCTCGCCCTATCATGACAGTCAGTTTTAGCTTTCTCTACTGAGGTGCTTAGCCCAGCTGAACCGGGGCACAATCGCAATAGTTCTCCCAGCGCTACCTTAGCCGATATAACGGAACGTAAGGTACCAAAACATGGGAGCCGGGCAAACCCAACTATTGACCCAAGACATGATTCGGAGCTGATGCATATAATGCTATAAGTTCGGGGTGCCGCACTTGTGAAAGTGTTCGGACTTCTCACGCCGTATTATGGGGTGCTTAAGCCCCTGGCGTATTGGCCGTACCAAAGTGTATGGGTGCTAAATGTCATGAATGAACATATATACATAAAAAGGGAAGGAATAGAGAATGCAATTATAGACTGAAGTTATGCATTGTTTATTCGAAAAGGTGCATTAAAGCAGGACGATACAAGTAGTTGGCTCCGAGCTAAGGGTCAGAGCGGATAAGGGTGCGGCCTCCAGGGCACTATTCGGCGGCAGAGTTAAGTCATGCCCATCGTGACACTGCGGCGCGCTCGGCTGTGGCTCGAATCCGTCGAAGATCAAGTCTCCGCGGATGTCGGCCGTGTAATTTAAACTTCCAAATCTGACCTGATGGCCAGGGGCGTAGCTTTCAATCTGCTCCAGATGGCCAAGCGAATTAGCCCGTAGTGCAAAGCCGTCGAATACGAAGATCTGTCCGGGGAGAAAAGTCTCACCCTGGACCGCGTCGTTGTTGATGACCGGAGGAGCCATCGGGCCTAAAGATGACGACACAGAGGAACTCTCAATGAAAGCACCAATGTCGGTGTCAAAACCGGCGGATCTCGGGTAGGGGGTCCCGAACTGTGCGTCTAGGCAGATGGTAACAGGAGACAAGGGACACAATGTTTTTACCCAGGTTCGGGCCCTCTTGATGGAGGTAAAACCCTACTCCTGCTTGATTAATATTGATGATATGGGTAGTACAAGAGTAGATCTACCACGAGATTAGAGAGGCTAAACCCTAGAAGCTAGCCTATGGTATGATTGTTGTTCTTCTACGGACTAAACCCTCCAGTTTATATAGACACCGGAGGGGGCTAGGGTTATACAGAGTCGGTTACAATGGGAGGAGATCTACATATCCGTATTGCCAAGCTTGCCTTCCACGCCAAGGAAAGTCCCATCCGGACATGGGACGAAGTCTTCAATCTTGTGTCTTCATAGTCCAAGAGTCCGGCCAAAGGTTATAGTCCGGCTATCTGGACACCCCCTAATCCAGGACTCCCTCACCCTTCATGGCCTGTTCGGCCGCCTTATGGAGCTTGACCAATTGCTTCAGCTGGTCGCTTAAGGGCACTGGGTGTTCGGCCTCAGTATACTGAGACCAGAACACCTTCTCCGTCGAGCTCCCCTCCTCGGCTCGGTAGTGCTTTGCAGCATCCGACACATTGCGGGCCAAATCTGCGAATGCTCCTGGAGCTCCTGGAGAGCTCCGGACTCGGGTAAGTAACAAGTAATTTACTTTCACATGCTTGCTTTGCATAATGAATGCCTTACCCGCCGCTATCTTCGTCATCGCCTCAATTTCCTGGAGGGCCTTCTGGGCTTCGGCCTTAGCATGCTTGGCGCTCTCAAGGGCCGAGGCAAGCTCGGACTCTCACGTCTTCGAGTCGAGCTCCAAACTCTCATGCTTTTTCACGAGAGCCTGGAGCTCTTGCTGCACCTCAGCAACCCACGCCTCTTGCTTCCCCCGCTCGGTGCGCTCCGTGGCCACTTTGTGTTCGGCCTCGGACAGTGCTTGCTTCAGGGTCGCCACCTCGATCGTGGCCCCTGGCACATTAATAACAATCCTATCATTTTTGCAACTGCATCTTTTTTATATATATATATATATATATATACATACACACACATATAGACAAGGCATTACTTACCTTGGTTCTCCTCGAGCTGCTTCTTGGCAAGGCCGAGCTCTTTCTCGGACCGCTCGAGGTTCTGCTTCAGCGGATCATCCTCCGCAATTAGTGCGGCAGAGGTCAGCAGAGAAGCCTGCATACGCATATCGACATACTGATATTAGACTCCTGTGAATATTATTTTGATCCTCTATTCGGCTTTTCTTTACGGACGCTAAACAGAGCATCTGGGGCTACTGTCTATGCGGTAAGATTTTCATATATTTTAAATACGTACCTCAAAGCCTGTTAGAAGGCTGGCACATGCTTCAGTCAGTCCGCTCTTGGCGGACTGAACCTTCTGGATCACCGCACTCATAATAGTGCGGTGCTCCTCGTCGATGGAGGCGCCGTTAAGCACCTCCAGGAAATTATCCGGTGCCTCCAGTTAGACGGAGGTCACCGGCACGGTAGGCTTGCCCCTCTTAGTTGGGGCCGCCTGCCGGAGTCCGGAACCACTGGAGGTTCCGGTGCGGTATTCGACCCAGGTCCAAACTTGGAGCCCTTGGGAGCCTTGCTCCCTTTGCGCCTGTAGTCCGGAAGGTTGCCTTGTGGCGCCTCCAGAACTACCTCCCCTCGGCTTGGTGCACTTTGAGACAACACCTCGGCATTGTCCGTAGGGCGAGGGGTGGAGGCGGTCGGAAGTGATCCTCCGCTGCTCATGGCCGACGGGTCCAAAGAACCGCTCGACGAGGATACGTTGATACGGGCCCAGGACGGACTGCATAACCGTGTCCGGCGTTAGAAGAAGTTGTGCAATTAAACGGTGCCACGAGTTACTCTGGTGTCCGAATACTTACGATCTCGCCAGGGGCTTGGCCCTGGGTGGCCACTCGTCTTCGCTGTCGGCGGCGGTGGCGGAGTAGTCCGGAGGGAGAGTCCTTCCCCTCTTCGACCCTCCGGCCTCCCCAGTTGGGGTGGCCTTCCTCTTCTTATCTTCCCCGGCTGGAGGGGAAGAACCTTTATCTGCCTCCTCCTCGTTTGCACGGGAGGAGTGTGTCTCGGAGTCATCGGACGATGAGTCTGATAACACCTGGCGCCAGGAACTCTTTCGGGTTCCCGTAGCCTTCTTCTTGACCTTTTTCTCCAGCACCTCATAAGGAGTCGAAGTAAGCATCTCCATCAGGAGAGCGTCCGCAAGGTCTTCGGGCAGGGGGCTGGACTATCAATCTGCCCCGATGTCTCCACCCATTCCTGTTAAAGGCATGGAAGCTCAGATCCCGCACATAGTTAAACTATGAAAAATGAATACCCTATAAAGAGATAAAATAGCTTACCGTGCTAGCTTGGCGCTTCGCGCTGAATCCGCGATGCTCGGTAAGGGGAGGGGGAACCTCGACGCCCTTAAATAGCACCTTCCAAGCATCCTCGTGTGTTGTGTCGAAGAGCTCGCTCAGAGTTTGGTGCTGGGCCGGGTCGAACTCCCACAAGTTGAACGCCTGTTGTTGACACGGGAGGATCTAGCGGATGAGCATGACCTGGACTATGTTGACAAGCTTGAGCTTCTTGTTCACCATGTTCTGGATACAGATTTGGAGTCCGGTTAGCTCTCCCGGACTACCCCAGGGCAGGCCCTTCTCTTTCCAGGAGGTGAGCCGCGTGGGGATTCCGGATCGGAACTCGGGGGCCGCTGCCCATTTGGGGTCACGCGGTTCGGTGATGTAGAACCACCCCGATTGCCACCCCTTTATGGTCTCCACGTAGGAGCCCTCGAGCCATGTGACGTTGGGCATCTTGCCCACCATGGCGTCTCCGCACTCCGCCTGCTGGCCGCCCACCACCTTCGGTTTAACATTGAAGGTCTTCAGCCATATGCCGAAGTGGGGCTTGATGCGGAGGAAGGCCTCACACACGAGGATAAACGCCGAGATGTTGAGGATGAAGTTCGGGGCCAGATCGTGGAAGTCCAGGCCGTAGTAGAACATGAGTCTCAGACGAATGAGTGGAGAGGGAATCCCAGTCCGCAGAGGAAATGGGTAAGGAACACTACCCTCTCGTGGGGCCTAGGGGTGGGGATGAGCTGCCCCGCATCTAGGAGCCGGTGTGCGATATCATCGGACACATATCCGGCTCCCCTCAGCCTCTTGATGTGTCCCTCCGTAACGAAGGAAACCATCCACTTGCCTCCCGCTCCAGACATGGTTGGAGAAGGTTGAGGAAGAAAATGTGGACTTGGGCGCTGGAGCTCGAGTGTGCGAGAATGGATGAGCAAAGGAGGATGAAGGCATGGATGGAAAAAGGTGAATCCTTATCCCTTTATATGGGCGGACGAAACTATGCATCCCCACCAGCCTGGTAAAACTCTCTTATCCCCCAAGCGCCGTAATTGATGGCGTTGTTGGGTTACCCATGTCCGTATTGATGAGAATCCCGCAATGAGGGGACACGATCTCTGCTTCGACAAGACGTGCCAAGGAAACCGCCTTGCAAAATGTGCTGAGGTTGGCTGTAAAAAAAACGATTCGCATAAGGGCTTGGCTATGGTGTGATGTCACATTACGGGATACGTCAGCAGATTAGATTTGTGAAAATATTATTCTCTCTACGATGGTACGTGGAACTTGTTTTGCAGAGCCAAACACGATCCTCGTGTTCAAAATCTTTTATGAAGTATTCGGAGGAGGAACCCGCCTTGCAATGCCGAAGACAATCTGCGCGCCGGACTCATCGTCATTGAAGCCTGGTTCAGGGGCTACTGAGGGAGTCCTGAATTAGGGGGTATCCGGACAGCCGGATTATAACCTTTGGCCGGACTCTTAGACTATGAAGATACAAGATTGAAGACTTCGTCCCGTGTCTGGATGGGACTCTCCTTGGCGTGGAAAGCAAGCTTGGCAGTACGGATATGTAGATCTCCTTCCTTGTAACCGACTCTGTGTAACCCAAGCCCCCTCCGGTGTCTATATAAACCAGAGGGTTTAGTCCGTAGGACCAACAACAATCATACCATAGGCTAGCTTCTAGGGTTTAGCCTCTCTGATCTCGTGGTAGATCAACTCTTGTACTACCCATATCATCAATATTAATCAAGCAGGAGTAGGGTTTTACCTCCGTCGAGAGGGCCCGAACCTGGGTAAAAACATCGTGTCCCTTGTCTCATGTTACCATCCGCCTAGATGCACAGTTCGGGACCCCCTACCCGAGATCCGCCGGTTTTGACACCGACAGTTATCAAGACCTTTCTCTGGCGCCGTTGCCGGGGAGTTTTAGCGTGGGGTGAATATTCTCGTGTGTGTGCTTGTTTGCTTTATCACTAAGTACTTTTTATTTTCTGTTCTAAGTTGTTCTCTATCTTTAGTTATGGATATGGAACACGAAATACCAAAAAAAATTAGGTGTACTTGCTACTCATGGAGATGGGGAACCTCCTAAAACCCTCGATGCTCATTATGTGAAAGATATTATGTACTACTTTGATAATCCTAAGAAAACCCCATTCAACTTTATAATGGGAGACACGTTGGATCAACGTGAATACTTTAGGGATTATCGCTTGACACAAAAAGGGAAACTATTATGGGATCAAATTTATATGTTGCGTTGGTATGCTCGGCAACTATGTTTGAGATATGATTATACTTGTTGCTCTAGGATGAATGCTCCACATCTTCCCTTTTCATGCAAATTTAGTGATAATGAAACCTTAGCTTCTTATGCTAATGGTATATATGATTATTATGATGTGGAACGAATAGAAGAATTCGTTGCTTTTATGGGTGCTTATGAAATTGAATCTTTGTTTAAAGAGTGTGAAAATCTTTATGATGCTGTTTACAGACCTGGAAATTTTGCTATACTTAAATATTGTTATGAGAATTATGAATACAATTCCGATATTGATGCATTTGTTGAGAAAGTCTCCGCTGTCCAAGAAGAGACTAATATTTTGCAGGAAATTATGGAAGAAGAAATTACTGAAACTGTGAGCGCATTAGATGAAAAAGATGAGGAGGAGAGCGAAGAACAAAAGGAGGAGGAGCGGATTGATCCCACCTTCTAATGAGAGTAACTCTTCAACTCATACATTGTTTAATTTCCCTTCGTGCTTACTGAAGGATGATTGCTATGATAATCGTTATGATCCCGTTGGTTCTTTTGAAATATCCCTTTTTGATGATGCTTGCTATGCTTATGGCAAAGATGCCAATATGAATTATGCTTATGGAGATGAACTTGCTATAGTTCCTTATGTTAAACATGAAATTGTTGCTATTGCACCCACACATGATAGTACTATTAAATTTTTGAATTCTCCCGACTACACTATATCGGAGAAGTTTGCCCTTATTAAGGATTATATTGATGGGTTGCATTTTACTACTACACATGATGATTTTGACAGATATAATATGCATGTGCTTTCTGCTCCTACTTGCAATTATTATGAGAGAGGGACTACATCTTCGCATCTCCATGTTTCCAACACGATAAAATTACAACAAACTGTTTATACTATACATTGGCATTTACTATGTGTGCATGAATTGTTCTTTTATGACATGCCGATGCATAGGAAGAGAGTTATACTTCGTCATTGCTTAATATATGTTGCTTTGTGCTCACTACTAAATTACAAATCATTGTTAATTAAAATTGGCTTTGATATACCTTGGGATCCGGGTGGATCCATTACTTGAGCACTATATGCCTAGCTTAATGTCTTTAAAGAAAGCGCTGCCAGGGAGACAACCCGAAAGTTTTAGAGAGTCATTTATTTCTGTTGAGTGCTTTTATAAAGTTTAAAAACAAAAAAAATAAAGAGGGGAACCCAAAACTTTTCAAAAAGGAAAGTGAAAGTGAAAGAGACAAGCATTGTTGAAGTGGGGGAGCTCCTTGAACTTTGTTCATGCTCACGGAAACTTTGTGAATCTTAATTACAGAAACTTTTCAAAAAAAAATTATCCCCTTGTACAATTCTATTGTATTATAAAAATAATGTGCCAAGGTTTTCCTTTAGGATGTTTACAATGCTTGTTGGTTTGTGCGGTGCAGGACAGAAACTTTGGTTGTAGTGCGCGATTTTACATTTTTTACTGGAACACCAAACGGTTCTGAAACTTTTTGCACTGTCTTTCTATACAAATTGTTTATTTTTATTATTTTTTCAGAACTTTTGGAGTACCATAGGTATGGTGAATGTTCAGATTACTACAGACTGCCCTGTTTAAGACATATTATGTTTCTGATGCATTGTTTACTTGTTTTGATGAAACTATCGATTTATATCAGTGGATTAAGCCATGGAAAAGTTATATTACAGTAGCTAAAATGCAATAACAAAATATTAATTGGTTTGCAACAGTACTTAGAGTAGTGATTTGCTTTATTATACTAACAGATCTTACCGAGCTTTCTGTTGAGTTTTGTCTGGATGAAGTGTTCGAAGATCGAGGAGGTCTCGATATGAGGAGAAGGAGGAGAGGCAAGAACTCAATCTTGGGGATGCCCAAGGCACCCCAAGTAAATATTCAAGGATACTCAAGCATCTAAGCTTGGGGATGCCCCGGAAGGCATCCCATCTTTCTTCAACAAGTATCGGTATGTTTTCGGATTCGTTTCGTTCATGCGATATGTGCAAATCTTGGAGCATCTTTTGCATTTAGTTTTCACTTTTCTTTTATGCACCATGCTGGTATGAGATATTCCATGGTTGATTTATAGAATGCTCATTGCACATCACTTATATCTTTTGAGTATGGCCTTATAGAATGCTTCGTGTGCTTCACTTATATCATTTGAAGTTTGGATTGCCTGTTTCTCCTCACATAGAAAACCACCATTTGTAGAATGCTCTTTTGCTTCACTTATATTTGTTATAGTGTGGGCATATCTTTTGTAGAAAGAATTAAACTCTCTTGCTTCACTTATATCTATTTAGAGAGATGACAGGAGTTGGTCATTCACATGGTTAGTCATAAAATCCTACATAAAACTTGTAGATCATTGAATATGATATGTTTGATTCCTTGCAATAGTTTTGCGATATAAAGGTGGTGATATTAGAGTAATTCTAGTGAGTAATTGTGGATTAGTAGAAATACTTGTGTTGAGGTTTGTGATTCCCGTAGCATGCACGTATGGTGAACCGTTATGTAACGAAGTTGGAGCATGAGATATTTTTTGATTGCCATCCTTTGTGTGGAGGTCGGGGGCGCGCGATGGTTAACTCCTACCAACCTCCCCCTAGGAGTATGCATGTAGTACTTTGTTTCGATGGCTAATAAATTTTTGCAATAAGTATGTGAGTTCTTTATGAATAATGTTGAGTCCATGGATTATACGCACTCTCACCCTTCCATCATTGCTAGCCTCTTCGGTACCGTGCATTGCCCTTTCTCACCTCGAGAGTTGGTGCAAACTTCGCCGGTGCATCCAAACCCCATGATATGATATGCTCTATCACACATAAGCCTCCTTATATCTTCCTCAAAACAGCCACCATACCTACCTATTATGGCATTTCCATAGCCATTCCGAGATATATTGCCATGCAACTTCCATCATCATCATATACACGACTTGAGCATTCATTGTCATATTTCTTTGCATGATCGTAATATAGCTAGCATGATGTTTTCATGGCTTGTCTGTTTTTTGACGTCATTGCTACGCTAGATCATTGCACATCCCGGTACACCGCCGGAGGCATTCATATAGAGTCATATATTTGTTCTAGTATCGAGTTGTAATATTGAGTTGTAAGTAAATAGAAGTGTGATGATCATCATTATTAGAGCATTGTCCCGGAAAAAAAAAGAGGCCAAAGAAGCCTAAATAAAAAAAGGGGGGCCAAAGAAGCCCGCAAAAAAATAAAAAAAAGAATAAAAGGGACAATGTTACTATCCTTTTTCCACACTTGTGCTTCAAAGTAGCACCATGATCTTTATGATAGAGAGTCTCTTATTTTGTCACTTTCATATACCAGTGGGAATTTTCATTATAGAACTTGGCTTGTATATTCTGATGATGGGCTTCCTCAAATGCCCGACGTCTTCATGAGCAAGCAAGTTGGATGCACACCCACTTAGTTTCTAGTTTGAGCTTTCATGCACTTATAACTCTTAGTGCATCTGTTGCATGGAAATCCCTACTCCTTACATTGACATCAATTGATGGGCATCTCCCTAGCCCGTTGATTATCCGCGTCAATGAGAGACTTTCTCCTTTTTTATCTTCTCCACACAACCCCCATTATCATATTCTATTCCACCCATAGTGCTATATCCATGGCTCACGCTCATGTATTGTGTGAAAGTTGAAAAGGTTTGAGAATACTAAAGTTTGAAACAATTGCTTGGCTAAAACCGGGGTTGTGCATGATTTGAATAATTTGTGTGGTGAAGATGGAGCATAGCCAGACTATATGATTTTGTAGGGATAACTTTCTTTGGCCATGTTGTTTTGAAAAGACATGATTGCTTTATTAGTATGCTTGAAGTATTATTGTCTTAACGTCAAATGATAGACTATTGCTTTGAATCACTCGTGTCTTAATATTCATGCCATGATTAGATTACATGATCAAGATTATGCTAGGTAGCATTCCACATCAAAAAAATTCTTTTTATCATTTACCTACTCGAGGACGAGCGGGAATTAAGCTTGGGGATGCTGATACGTCTCCGTCGTATCTATAATTTTTGATTGGTCCTTGCCAATATTATAAAACTTTCATATACTTTTGGCAACTTTTTATACTATTTTTGGGACTAACATATTGATCCAGTGCCCAGTGCTAGTTCCTGTTTGTTGCATGTTTTTTGTTTCAGAGAAAATCCATATCAAACGGAGTCCAAACGGGATAAAAACCGCCAGAGATTCTTTTGGAATATTTATGATTTTTGGGAAGAAGAATCAACGTGAGACGATGCCCGAGGAGGGCACGAGGCAGGGAGGCGCGCCACGGATGGTTAGGCGTGCCCTGGGCCCTCGTGGAGACCCCGTAAGGCGGTTGGTGCCCTTCTTTCACCGCAAGAAAGCTAATATCCAGATAGAGATCGTGTCCAAAATTCTGACCAACCGGAGTTATGGATCTCCGGGAATATAAGAAATGGTGAAAGGCTAGAATCTATGAACGCAGAAACAGAGAGAGACAGAGAGACAGATCCAATCTCGGAGGGACTCTCGCCCCTCCCATGCCATGGAAGCCAAGGACCAGAGGGGAAACCCTTCATCCATCTAGGGAGAAGGTCAAGTAAGAAGAAGAAGAAGGGGGGCTCTCTCCCACTCTCTCCCGGTGGCGCCGGAACGCCGCCGGGGCCATCATCGTGTGACCATGATCTACACCAACACCTCCGTCATCTTCACCAACATCTTCATCACCTTACCCCATCTATATTCAGCGGGCCACTCTCCCGCAACCCGCTGTAACCTCTACTTGAACATGGTGCTTTATGCTTCATATTATTATCCAATGATGTGTTGTCATCCTATGATGTCTGAGTAGATTTTCGTTGTCCTATCGGTAATTGGTGAATTGCTATGATTGGTTTAATTTGCTTGTGGTTATGTTGCTGTCCTTTGGTGCCCATCATATGAGTGCGCGTGTGGATCACACCATAGGGTTAGTTGTATGTTGATAGGACTATGTATTGGAGGGAAAGAGTGACAGAAGCTTCAACCTAGCATAGAAATTGATGCATATGGGATTGAAGGGGGACCAATATATCTTAATGCTATGGTTGGGTTTTACCTTAATGAACGTTAGTAGTTGCGGATGCTTGCTAATAGTTCCAATCATAAGTGCATAGAATTCCAAGTCAGGGATGACATGCTAGCAGTGGCCTCTCCCACATAAAACTTGCTATCGGTCTAGTAAAGTAGTCAATTGCTTAGGGAAAATTTTGCAACTCCTACCACCACTTTTCCACACTCGCTATACTAACTTTATTGCTTCTTTACCTAAACAGCCCCTAGTTTATATTTATGTGCTCTTTATATTCTTGCAAATCTATCCAACAACACCTACAAAGTACTTCTAGTTTTATATTTGTTCTAGGTAAAGCGAACGTCAAGCGTGCGTAGAGTTGTGTCGGTGGTCGATAGAACTTGAGGGAATATTTTGATGGGGAACGTAGTAATTTCAAAATTTTCCTACGCACACGCAAGATCATGGTGATGCATAGCAACGAGAGGGGAGAGTGTGTCCACGTACCCTCGTAGACCGAAAGCGAAAGCGTTAGCACAGCGCGGTTGATGTAGTCGTACGTCTTCACGATCCGACCGATCAAGTACCAAACGCACAGCACCTCCGAGTTCAGCACACGTTCAACTCGATGACGTCCCTCGAACTCCGATCCAGCCGAGCTTTGAGGGAGGGTTCTGTCAGCATGACGGCGTGGTGACGATGATGATGTTCTACCGACGCAGGGCTTCGCCTAAGCACCACTACGATATTATCAAGGTGGATTATGGTGCAGGGGGACACCGCACATGGCTAAGAGATCCAAGGGATCAATTGTTGTGTCTATGGGGTGCCCCCTGGCCACGTATATAAAGGAGTGGAGGAGGGGGAGGGCCGGCCTAGCTATGGCGCGCCCTGGAGGAGTCCTACTCCCACCGCGGAGTAGGATTTCCCCCCTTCCATGTAGTAGGAGTAGGAGTCAAGGAAAGGGAAGAGAGAAGAGAAGGAAGGAGGGGGCGCAGCCCTTCCTCCTAGTCCAATTCGGACTAGGCCTTGGGGGGCGCGCAGCCTCCCTTCTCTCTTTCCCCTAAATCCCAATAAGGCCCATATACTCCCCGGCGAATTCCCGTAACTCTCTCGTACTCCGATAAATACCCGAACCACTCGGAACCTTTCCGATGTCCGAATATAGTCGTCCAATATATCGATCTTTACGTCTCGACCATTTCGAGACTCCTCGTCATGTCCTCGATATCATCCGGGGCTCCAAACTACCTTTGGTACATCAAAACACATAAACTCATAATATAACCATCATTGAACTTTAAGTGTGCGGACCCTACGGGTTCGAGAACTATGTAGACATGACCAAGACACGTCTCCGGTCAATAACCAATAGCGGAACCTGGATGCTCATATTGGCTCCCACATATTCTACGAAGATCTTTATCGGTCAAACCGCATAACAACATACGTTGTTCCCTTTGTCATCGGTATGTTACTTGCTCGAGATTCGATCGTCGGTATCTCAATACCTAGTTCAATCTCGTTACCGGCAAGTCTCTTTACTCATTCTGTAATACATCATCCCGCAACTAACTCATTAGATGCAATGCTTGCAAGGCTTATAGTGATGTGCATTACCGAGTGGGCCCAGAGATACCTCTCCGACAATCAGAGTGACAAATCCTAATCTCGAAATACGCCAACCCAACAAATACCTTCGGAGACACCTATAGAGCACCTTTATAATCACCCAGTTACGTTGTGACATTTGGTAGCACACAAAGTGTTCCTCCGGTAAACGGGAGTTGCATAATCTCATAGTCATAGGAACATGTATAAGTCATGAAGAAAGCAATAGCAACATACTGAATGACCAAGTGCTAAGCTAACGAAATGGGTCAAGTCAATCACATCATTATCCTAATGATGTGATCCCGTTAATCAAATGACAACTCTTTGTCCATGGCTAGGAAACATAACCATCTTTGATCAATGAGCTAGTCAAGTAGAGGCAAACTAGTGACACTCTGTTTGTCTATGTATTCACACATGTATCATGTTTCCGGTTAATACAATTCTAGCATGAATAATAAACATTTATCATGATATAAGGAAATAAATAATAACTTTATTATTGCCTCTAGGGCATATTTCCTTCAGTCTCCCCCTTGCAGTAGATCACTATTGTACTCCCTTGGCAATCTCAATGTAGGGTATACAATAGACCAGTGTGAAAACTTGCATCGACGTAACCTTTTACGATGAACCTTTTGGCACCTCCATAATCGAGAAACATATCCTTATTCCACTAAGGATAATTTTGACCGTTGTCTAGTGATCTAATCCTAGATCACTATTGTACTCCCTTGCCAATCTCAATGTAGGGTATACAATAGATCTGGTACACAGCATAGCATATTTTATAGAACCTATGACTGAGGCATAGGGAATGACTTTTCATTCTCTTTCTATTTTCTGTTGTGGTCGGGTTTTGAGTCTTCACTCAACTTCATACTTTAAAACATAGGCAAGAACTCCTTCTTTGACTGTTCCATTTTGAACTACTTCAAAATCTTTGTAAAGGTATGTACTCATTGAAAAATCTTATCAAGCATCTTGATCTATCTCTATAGATCTTTATGCTCAATATGTAAGCAGCTTCACCGAGGTCTTTCTTTGAAAAACTCCTTTCAAATACTCCTTTATGCTTTCCAGAAAATTCTACATTATTTCCGATCAACAATATGTCATTCACATATACTTATCAGAAAGGCTGTAGTGCTCCCACTCACTCCTGTAAATACAGGCTTCACCGCATGTCTGTATAAAACTATATGCTTTGATCTACTCATCAAAGCGTATATTCCAACTCTGAGATGCTTGCACCAGTCCATAGATGGATCACTGGAGCTTGCACATTTTGTTAGCACCTTTAGGATCAACAAAACCTTCTGGTTGCATCATATACAACTCTTCTTTTAAGAAATCCATTAAGGAATGCAGGTTTGACATCCATTTGCCAAATTTCATAAAATGCGGCAATTGCTAACATGATTCAAACAGACTTTTAAGCATCGATACAAGTGAGAAATCTCATTGTATTCAACATCTTGAACTTGTCGAAAAACATTATTGCGACAATTCGAGATTTGTAGATAGTAACACTACTATCAGCGTCCGTCTTCCTCTTGAAAATCCATTTATTTTCTATGGCTTGCCGATCATCGGGCAAGTCAACCAAAGTCCAAACTTTGTTCTCATACATGGATCCCATCTCAGATTTCATGGCCTTAAGCCATTTCGCGGAATCTGGGCTCATCATCGCTTCCTCATAGTTCGCAGGTTCATCATGGTCTAGTAACATGACTTCCAGAACAGGATTACCGTACCACTCTGGTGCGGATCTTACTCTGGTTTATCTACGAGGTTTGGTAGTAAATTGATCTGAAGTTACATTATCATCATCATTAGCTTCCTCACTAATTGGTGTAGGAGTCATAGGAACAGATTTCTGTGACGAACTACTTTCCAATAAGGGAGAAGGTACGGTTACCTCATCAAGTTCTACCTTCCTCCCACTCACTTCTTTCGAGAGAAACTCCTTCTCTAGAAAGGATCCGTTCTCACCAACGAATATCTTGCCTTCGGATCTGTGATAGAAGGTGTACCCAACAGTTCCTTTTGGGTATCCTATGAAGATTTACTTCTCCGATTTGGGTTCGAGCTTATCATGTTGAAACTTTTCACATAAGCATTGCAGTCCCAAACTTTAAGAAACGACAACTTAGGTTTCTCGCCAAACCACAGTTCATACGGTGTCATCTCCACGGATTTAGATGGTGCCCTATTTAACGTGAATGTAGCTGTCTCTAATGCATAACCCCAAAACGATAGTGGTAGATCGGTAAGAGACATCATAGATCGCACCATATCTAATAAAGTACGGTTACGACGTTCGGACACACCATTACACTGTGGTGTTCCAGGTGGCGTGAATAGTGAAACTATTTCACATTGTTTTTACAGAAGGCCAAAATTCGTTAACTCAAATATTTTACCTATTCAATCATATCGTAGAAACTTTTATTTTCTTGTTACGATGATTCTCCACTTAACTTTGAAATTCTTTGAACTTTTCAAATGTTTCAGACTTGTGTTTCATCAAGTAGATATACCCATATCTGCTCAAATCATCTGTGAAGGTCAGACCTTCAATGATGCCCGCCGCGAGCCTCAACACTCATCGGATTTCATACATCAGTATGTATTATTTCCAACAAGTCTGTTGCTCGCTCCATTGTTCCGGAGAACGGAGTCTTAGTCATCTTGCCCATGAGGCATGGTTCGCAAGCATCAACTAATTCATAATAAAGTGATTCCAAAAGCCCATCAACATGGAGTTTCTTCATGCGCTTTACACCAATATGACCTAAACGGCAGTGCCACAAATAAGTTGCACTATCATTATTAACTTTGGCTTCAATATTATGAATATGTGTATCACTACGATCGAGATCCAACAAACCATTTTCATTGGGTGTATGACCATAGAAGGTTTTATTCATGTAAACAGAACAACAATTATTCTCTAACTTAAATGAATAACCGTATTGTAATAAACATGATCAAATCATATTCATGCTCAACGCAAACACCCAATAACATTTATTTAGGTTCAACACTAATCCCGAAAGTATAGGGAGTGTGCGATGATGATCATATCAATCTTGGAACTACTTCCAACACACATCGTCACTTCACCCTTAACTAGTCTATGTTCATTATGCAACTCCCGTCTTGAGTTACTACTCTTAGCAACTGAACCAGTATCAAATATTGAGGGGTTGCTATGAACACTAGTAAAGTACACATCAATAACATGCATATCAAATATACCTTTGTTCACTTTGCCATCCTTCTTATCTGCCAAATACTTGGGGAAGTTCCATTTCCAGTGACCAGTCCCTTTGCAGTAGAAGCACTCAATTTTAGGCTTAGGTCTAGACTTGGGCTTTTTCACTTGAGCAACAAGTTGCTTGCCGTTCTTCTTGAAGTTCCCAATCTTCCCTTTGCTCTTTTTCTTGAAATTAGTGATCTTGTCAACCATCAACACTTGATGTTTTTCTTTGATTTCTACCTTCGCCGATTTTAGCATCGCGAAGAGCTTGGGAATTGTTTTCATCATCCCTTGCATGTTATAGTTCTTCATGAAGTTCTAGTAACTTGGTGATAGTGACTAGAGAACTTTGTCAATTACTATCTTATCTGGAAGATTAACTCCCACTTGATTCAAGCAATTGTAGTACTCAGACAATCTGAGCACATGCTAACTGGTTGAGCTATTCTCCTCCATCTTGTAGGCAAAGTACTTTTAGAGGTCTCATACCTCTCGACACGGACATGAGTATGAAATACCAATTTCAACTCTTGGAACATCTTATATGCTCCGTGGCGTTCAAAACATTTTTGAAGTCCCTGTTCTAAGCCGTAAAGCATGGTGCACTAAACTATCAAGTAGTCATCATACCGAGCTTTTGTCAAAATGTTCATAACGTCTGTATCTGCTCCTGCAATAGTTCTGTCACCTAGCGGTGCATTAAGGACATAATTCTTCTATGCAGCAATGAGGATAATCCTCATATCACGGAGCTACACTACAAAAAAAGACACATCCGTGACATTTTGGGCCGAATGAAATTTTTTTCTGTCATACATATGACACTTCTATGACGATAATTGTGACAAAACCCAGTATCATCGTAGATGTGGTGGGCTCCTACTTCTATGACAAAAAATCATGACAGAAAATGGGCTTTTCGTCCTGGGCGGGGCGGAGACGCAGCTGCATGATATTCTTTCGGCCGTCCATGACGGAAAAACCGTGGTAGAAGCGAGGGGGAGGAAAATTTCGGGGAGTTCCCGGTTACGGTGGGAGGTCGGGGGCCGAGCGATGCGCGTTTCTCTCGTACACGTACGCGTGTGTGTGCGAGGCGTTGGCTCTAACTGAACCCGAGCGAGGCGTTGGGCTCTAACTGAACCCGAGCGATTGCACTGCAGGCTACGCGTTACTGAACCCGAGCGATCGATCGATGGCTGTTAACTGAACCCGATCGAGCGATTCCTTGGCTACTGCTGCTAACTGAAGCCGATCGATGCTGTCTCTGGATGAACAGTGAGTGTTGCGGGGGGGGGGGGTTGGATGAATAGTTCCCGGTGGGGGTGGATGAACAGGACCCCGTGGTGTTGCCTCTGGATGAACTGGACCCCGATCGATCGAGCCGGTTGGGGCTGGATGAACAGGACCCCGTGGAGGGCTGGATGAACAGGACCACCCCGTGGAGGGCAGGATGAACAGTAGACGGTGGAGGGGTGCCCGTGGAGGGGTGTTTGAACAGGACCCCATGGTGTGGAGGGCTGGATGAACAGTAGACGGTGGAGGGGTGGTTGAACAGTAGCCGGTGGAGTAGCGCGCGGTGGAGGCTGGATGAACAGGAGCCCGTGGAGGCTGGAGGAGGTCGACGGTGGATGAACAGTAGCTCGTGGACGCTGGAGGGGGTCAACGGTGGAGATGAACAGTATCCCGTGGAGTCCCGTTTTGCGGTACGCCACACCCCTCCCGATGAACAGGACCCTTTTTCGACCGTAGCGCTCCAACACAAGTCCGTTTCCTCCGTTTTGCGGTACGCCACACCCCTCCCGATCAACAGGACCCCCGTTTCCACCGTAGGAGGTCCGTTTCCTCCGTTTTGCAGTACGCCACACCCCTCCTGATCAACAGGACCCCCGTTTCGACCGTAGGAGGTCCTTTCCTCCGTTTTGCGGTACGCCAGGCCTCGTTTCCATCGCCTCTTCCGTCCAAGCCCTCCCGATGAACATGACCACGCATTCTGTTCCGACCCATGAACATGACGACGATGATGTTTCTCCCTTCCGACCCAGCCATGTACACGAGCCCTCGCCGTACGTATGCACGAGTATGCGTTGGAGACCCCGCCCGTATGTACACATACGTGGACGTATTTTCTTTCTTGCACCCTGGCCGCTGTACGTACATGTACATGCTACGTGCGCGCCTCTACTACGACACGTGCGCGCCTCTACATCCACCAGTATATATGTACGTACACGTTCGCGACCAGAATGACAACGCTACATACGCTTCGACCAGGTGGGTCCTGACTGTCAGGCACTTCCTTGCCTGCGAAGATGTAGCTGGTGGGTCCCAGCAGTTAGGGGGCGAAATACAGTGGCCCGTCCAGTGGGTCCCCGCTGTCAGGTGGAGGAATACTTATTTTGCACGTAATAAGGAGGCACTTCCTTGCTGTGGCCGTGGACCCAGCTGTCAGCCTCTCCACGTACAGTCCACGTCCGATGGAAGTCGTTCCTTGACCACATTGATCACGCCGCCCCGAGAGCACCAGGGCGGTGGACGACAGCGAGGCCTAGGAAGGGGACAACGCGGAGCCGGGGAAGATGCGGCAGTGGATGCCTACGCGTAGAGGAGTATGAGGGTTCACTGGTTCGCTGCGGTGTGAGGCTGCCGTCGCCACAGAATAACAGGGGGTGTGGGTGAGTAGAGGGACGGCCTGGCCAGCAGTGGGAGTAGTAGGGGGCGGTGAGGCCTCCGCCGCATCGCAGCCGGCCACGGGAGGCAGGAGCACGAGGCACGACCAGCGCTGGTTTGGGCGGCTAGAGCAAGAAGACCAGAGGTTGAAGAAGCACTATGGCTGTTGGATGGACATCGTACGGTCACTGGAGCTAGAATCGTGCATATTGACTAAGTTGACAAAGCCCTCCGTCCTCGTCAACTTAGTAGGCCCACAAGTCAGCCTCCCAGCAAGGTGGGTCCCAGCTAGCCGGGGGAGTATTCATTTTTTTGTGCGTAATAAGGAGGCACTTCCGGTGGGTCCGAGCTGACAGCGAGGGGAACGTTTTTTCGCAAAATACGGTGGCCCGTCCGATGGGTCCCAGCAGTCAGGGGGAAATGATTTTTTCACAAAATACTGGTGGCCCGTTCGGTGGGTCCCTGCTGTCAGGTGGAGGAATAATTATTTTTCGCGTAATAAGGAGGCACTTCCTTGCGGCTGCCCTGGACCCAGCTGTCAGCCTCTCCACGTACAGTATTCTTCCGATGGAATTTGGTCGTTGACCACATTGACCACAGTACGCTGACAGCACCACGGCGATGGACGACGGCGAGGCCTAGGAAGGGGACGACGTGGAGCCGGGGAAGACGCGATAGTGGATGCCCATGCGGAGTGGAGTACGAGGGTTCGCTGGTTCGGCTGCGCTACCGTCGCCGCAGAATAACAGGGGGTGTGGGTGAGTGGAGTGGAGGGATGGCCTGGCCAACGGTGGGAGTGGTATGGGGGCGGTGAGGCCTCCGCGGCTCATAGCCGGCCATGGGAGGCAGGAGCAGGCAGCACGATCGGCGCTGGTTTGGGCGGCTGGAGCAAGAAGACCAGAGGTTGAAGAAGCACTACGGCCGTTGGATGGACATCGTATGGTCAGTCGAGCTAGAATCGTGCATATTGACTAAGTTGACAAAGCCCTTCGTCCCCGTCAACTTAGTAGGCCCACTATACTGGGTCCCAGCTAGCAGGGGAGTATTCATTTTTTTGTGCGTAATAAGGAGGCACTTCCTTGCGTGCGAAGATATAGCTGGTGGGTCCGAGCTGTCAGCGGCGGTAATGTTTTTTTCGCGAAATACAGAGGCCGTTTCGGTGGGTCCCAGATGTCAGGTGGAGGAAATCATTATTTTGCGCGTAATAAGGAGGCATTTCCTTGCGTGCGGCCATGGACCCAACTGTCAGCCTCTCCACGTACAGTCCACTTCAGATGCATGTCGGTCGTTGACCACGCTGACCACGCCACGCCGAGAGCACCAGGGCGGTGGACGACGGCGAGGCCTAGGAAGGGAACGACACGGAGGCAGGGAAGACTCGACCGTTGTTTTTGTTTCCCATGCGGAGGGGAGTACGACTATACGAGGGTTTACTGGTTTGTCTGCCGTCGCCGGAGAATAACAACAGGTGTGGGTGAGTAGAGGGATGGCTAGGCCAGCGATGGGAGTACGGTGGGGCGGTGGGGCGTGCACGGCAGCACAGTCGGCCGCGGGGAGGAGGGAGCAGGCAGTCCCGCCAGTGCTTGTTTGAGCAGCTGGAGCAGGAAGAGCAGAGATTGAAGAAGCACGACGGCCGTTGGATGGACATCCAACAGTATACAGGCCATCTGTGGAAAGCCTCAAATATGTGGAAAACAACATACAACCCATCTGCCATTATTTCAAATAATTTACAGCCCATTTGCTAATTCTTACGGGTTTTTTGGAGCCCATATTCTTTATGTTAGCATTACAACCCATATTGTGGCCACAGTTAAAAAATTATACGAAATTTTGCATACGTCGGTGTGGTCTGAACAGTTTTTAATCCTGAAATTTCGAGTCACATTCAGACTGATCTTAAAAATAAATGTATATCAATATAAAATCCAATAAATTGTCCACGCATAAAAATCAATGCAATTTAAAATCTCGAAATGAAAAAAAGATATTTGAAAATAATTGCCGGTTTGATGTGTTTTGAAAATGTATAGCCCATTTCTCATTACTGATAGGCCATTTTCTCGGCCAGCCGAATGAAGCTCTCCTCGTCTGGAAAGATTTGCATCCGAACAGGCCTGATAAAGCGACTTACTTGACAAATCACAAAAAAACTGGGCTAGCCATTTTCAGAAAGAAAAAAAACTACTGGGCTGGTATGTGGTAAACATAAAAGAAAAGGCTGTCTAGACAGGCCAGAGTGTCCCACACAGCCCAGTTGACACCCTGCTTCCGTCTCAAAAACAAATTAGATAAATGCCACTCCAATTATGGCGATTCATAAAAATGCCACTGCAATTTCCAAACTTTGAAAAATGCCACTGCAATTTTTGCAAACTTTGAAAAACGCCACTACAGTTTGCAAACTTTGAAAAACGCCACTCCAGACTTCGAAAAATGCCACTAGAAATGGCATGAAATGGCATTTTTCAAAGTTTGGAAATTGCAGTGGCATTTCTCGGATACACCAGATTTGGAGTGGCATTTATCAAATTAACCCAAAACAAAAATAACTGGGCGAGCTGCTGGGTCCCTGGTGTCAGCGGCTCGTTGTGCAATTCTCTCGTTTATTGACTACGTTGACAATGGCATGGGACCCAGATGTCAGAAATCCACTAGGAGGAGCCATTTTTTCTATTGGCTTGAAATAAGGAGGCACTTGCTTGCGTACGAGCTTGTCAGTTTCTTCAGAGGTAGGCATTTTTATTCAAAAAACTGCCACTTCGCATCTTGCGTCGCAAATAAAACTGCCAGGAGCGCATTTGTAGGCTAGCTAGTGATCGATCAGTAACTTGTAAACACTGAGCGAACAGAAATAAGTAACTGTTAATGCATCTCAATGATTCACAGATCATATACAAATATGTAGCTCCAAAAGCAAAGATCAGCCACTTCGGATCTTGCGTCGCAACTAAAACTAACTAGTACGATTCCCATACATAAGATCAACATGTTAATGCATCTCAATGACTCACAGATCATATACAAATATGTAGCTCCAAAAGCAAAGATCTAGAAAAAACATCTGTTCTTCCTACTAACATGGATGCTTCTATTGGCCAACATTCAGTACAGACTGAAAGACAAATTTGTTTGTGAAGTCTACAATTCCTCTTGCAAACATAAGTGGTTTCACCAACAGCTGGAACCATGAGAATGAACCAGACATGATGGAGGAACATGCACTGCAATATGATTTGGTCTTCCCTCGATCACACTGCGAGACTATTTTCGGAATACAAACTTTAACTTAGGCAAAATGATGTCCATTGTATAATCAGACCAAAGCAATGAAGCACCTAGTGTTGGCCAATAAATAGTACAGTACTACTTTTCTGCAGTCCATGAAGTGACTATCCAATCTTTCTGTGTCTATTTTCAAATGGCACTGCATGCAGTGACTATACTATTCTCTTGTGCAGTTCAACCAAAATTGCGGGCACTTTGTTGGTTTGCCAAATAGCAACGGGCAGACATCTCTGTCTGCACAAATATCAAGCAGCTAGTAAACATATACCACACCTTGTATTTTCGGTTTAAACATGTCTCTTCCGCTTAGCATCTGTCATGTTCTGCACTGGACAATCTGATACAGTTATGTTTTGCCCTGGACAATTTCATACTGAATTGATTTGCTGGTTCAGAGCAGAAATATAGCGCCTATTCTTCATCAGACCAAGGATATCCATGTTCGCAGTGATGGAAGAGGTGAAATCGATACAACCGAAATTGAGCATCCAATCATTGAATCCTGTCCTGCACCTCCAATGTAGGTCCACCCTGCCAATAAATTCACATGCAAACCACTAGTATTACTATCTAATGACAGTACAAAAAGAGTAGCAAGATAGTAGCAAACCATGTACCTTCGTAATGAACAGCTCATAGTGCCACCAATTGGATATAAAGGTTGGGAAAAAACATGCTCCTAATGTTGAACCAGTTGGACTTTTTGTGCAGTTCCACTAAAATCGAGCATCCCTGTTTGCATAGATATTGAAAGTGTGATTACTCTAAAAGTGGCACTAGTTGAAGCATAGACTCACAAATATAAGCATTCCAATTTCTTAATGGGAAAAGGTAGCAAGACTGTTTCTAACCACCTGTTTGAAGGAATAAATAAAGCAACAGCGGCTGATGTGAGGAAGGCATACATAGTTTTTTCTGGAAAAGTGAGCCATTCCTGACCTTTCCTCTTCTTTTAAGCAAATTTTGTGCAGTTCTACTAAAATAAAATGCCATCACCGCCTTGACAATTCAGTGACACTGTACAAAAGGAAATGACTTAACATTACATCATGATGTCAGGTATGTAGTCGACAGGCATTAGAGACAAACATACAGACCTCCTCAAGAGAACAGCCGGAGGAGGAGGTGCCCACTCTTGACCTTTCCTCTTGTCTTCATAATTGTCTGTGCAGTTTAACCAAAATAAAATGACATCAGCGCCTTGGCATTTTGGTGACACTGTACAAAAAAATTAACTTATCTCATGAAAGTGAGGTATGTAATCTATAAGCATTAACAGTGCAAAAATCTGACGGGAGTAACAAGTTTCATCGTTGGTATACTGGCTGTGCAACAGCATTAGAATGCCTTATAGCTGAAAAATCTTTAATACATCCACAATCAACAGCTAACCCTGAAATAATCCAGTGACATTAAATGGCATTGCTTAAATTTATGGGTGGCATTAGACTGAGAGCGGCATTAGTTAAATGTGGCATCACTTTAGCAGTAGCATTGCTTGACTTGACTGCTGGCATTATACTAACAGCAAAAAAAGTGGCAATAAGAGCATGGGAGGCACCAGTACGATGTACCTCCACGGACGCAGAGTGGTGAGGGAGGTATGGTTGCCCAGAGCAACAAATATCCAGGCAGCATATGTGAATTACGGTCCCATTTTTGTTCTCTTTAGCCACCTTTTTCCTATGCGAGGACAACAAACCGATCAACCTGGTCATTCTCTATTGCGTTGTCATGCCTTTCTACCCTTCTTCAACCAAGAGACACGAGACTCGTTCATTAGCTACTGATTTTCCCCTTTTCAACCTAGATGCAGGTTCGATGCCTACTCTCTTGGACAGTACAGTCTCCCTTCCTTTCCTTATTCAACCCAGACATGGATTAGTCTGCATGAAGTAGGGTTTACTTTAATAGTGCAAATTATGGTTTTCGTCTGCGTGGCCAGCAGAGTAGAGGATAGCAAATTGGGAAGATGGTGGAGTGGAAAAAGATCCACGTGCAACGACGTAGCAGATGGGGCAATAGAACAAGGTTATGGCTCGAAAAGAGGTAGCATACCTGAGGGTCGGCGGGAAGTGGCTTCGCTCGTGGTTGTCGTCCTCCGCACACACTACGGCAGCGAGCTTGGGGACGGAGGCCATCGCACGCGGGCGCTAGGTCTGAGAGGACGGCCTTGTCGTTAGTGCGTGACCTCGCTCGCCGACGACGAGTGCGTCAACGCTGCACGTCCTTTTCTTCCCTGGCCGATTTGTGACCACCGGTGAGGAGGGAGAGAGGGGCTATCTTTTTTACATCTGGAGAGAGGGTGGTAGTGTGAGAAGCAAGTGGGCAACCCTTAGCAAGAAAGCGCTGAAGCTCCAACCTATATATATCTTTTTTATACTACTAGTACTGGAGGTGGGGTAGTGGTAGAGTAGTTTATATTTTCTCTGCGTACAATACCAATTAGTCGTGCTTCAAAACTGATCGACACGCCATTAAAAAAATAAAGGTTGATAACTAATGTGGCACCTCGGGCCAACGCGGCCAGATCGCATTTTGCACGAGAAATTACTCACCATGTTTCGTTGACATGTGGTCCTGTTCCAACATATCAGTGAGACGACGGCGAGTTGTAGGAGTATTTCCGAACGGACGTGTAGGCCGGGACGCCTCTTCGTGAACCGTGTTAAACTCGCAACCTTCCACCGACTCTTCGCCTTTCCCTCTCGATTTGGAACTGCTTTCGCACGCTCTTCCTCTCCCTCCTCCATTTTCCTTCAGCCCTTCACCCTTTCTTCTGCCATTGTTCGATCGTCTTCTCCATGGAGGGAACAGGCTGGAAACAACCTCGTTATTCTTGCCCCGATCTGAAAGATGATGTGGTGGAGGAACTCATTGATCGGTGCGACGTCATCACCTCGGCTAGCATGGCAGGTTCGTTCCAGCCCATTCTCGACTCAACTAATAACATCATTGCAAGGAACTCAAGGGTCAAGGAGCGGTTTGATCTCCCCTATCTTCTTCGCCGTGACCCTGATGACTGGCGCCGGCACGACGGAGGCCTCGCCCTGTGCAAGTTGATGTCGCTTGATAATGATACGCGTGATGTTAAGATGCCATCGCTTGAGGGCAAGGCTTGGGCGGGCGCAAATGGAGATTGGGTTGTTTACATTGGGTCCAACTGCGAGTGGGAACTTGTGAATGTGTACACTCGTCACCGGGTTCCACTTCCAAAAATCTCAGCACACTGCCCAGAGGTTGAGCACACCGATAATGTACGCATGTTCAAATATGATCATCGTGACTGTCGTCTATGGAAGATAGCAATTTGTCGAGTTCCCAACCGCTCTTGGAATTACAAAAACTATGATGTTGTTGCTATCTTCGACAAGCTTGTTGCCGTCCTTGATGGTTTCACTCGATGGATATTGCTCAAAAATCAGTTTCTGTACATGGATGAGTACTGTGATGCAATTGAATACAAGGGCCTTGTGTTTGCTGCCACCACTCGTGGCACTGTTTTTGCATGGCATCCTCGTTGTTTCGGTACGTTTGTCTTCCACCGTAATTATAATTGTTTCATCCACATGCATGCGGGTTAGCAAGTTTCCCTTTACTAATTAACCTTCTTCTTGTGTTTCCAAGGTCCTGTGAACATCCCACCACCTATACTTGAAGATTTTTATAACCAAGGGGGATATGACGATGGTGATGATCACGAGCAGCGCCGATATACTCTGTGGCGCCTGGCAACTAATTCCGATGGATCACCTCTTCTTGTGTGTATACAGCCCACTATTGATGTTACTACTAAGGAAGCAGGTGTAGTCTCCCATGGTCGCACTCTCCGGACCTATTCCAACACCCGTTGCATGGTATTCGGGATGGATACTAGGGTGCTAGCGCCAACTCCTTCTCCCTGGCACAGAATTGATAGTCTTGGAGAAAACTCGCTCTTCCTTGGACAAAACTATCTGATGATGGTGAAAGGTGATCCAACTGTTGTTGACACATTTATGAGAAGCAACTGTGTCTATACCTCGGACATTTGGGTGGTTCCCTACCCTGGTACTGATATGGTAGGCCACTTCAGCCTGGATGATCAGTCCCGCATTGGTCTCTAGATCGACAACGGATGGCCCGTCCCAGAGAATCACTTGTGGTACAAAGCAAGTGTTTCCAACGCCGCGGAATGGTTGAGTTGAAGTTCATTTCATGGCTTGTTATTTGTTGTGTGGTGAAAACTTTAGTATTTACTAGCAAAACGGTCCGTGCGTTGCAACGGGAGTAAAGAATACCACACACTCTTAATTTACAAAAAAGTCTATAATCGGAGTATTTGTAGCTACGGCCCAAACAAAGATGGTCTTTACCTACAAAAGCCCAAGTTCAAGATTCCACATGTCTTTTATTTCACACGGCTTGCATGTAGATTTAATACGTACAAAGAAACGGGCAAGTGTTCTTTAATTTTGTCTCCAATCCTGTGATATGGAAGAAAGACGGATAGTGCACTATTGATTGAGATTATGCCCTAAATAGTATTTTTTTTATGGTTAACAGATAAAATAACATTATATTCAGATTTTATATATTTTTCTAATCAAATTCCATATATAACATGTTAAATTTGGAGTTACAGTTTAGAAGATATGAGTGTTTTAAAAAACATTCGATATGTACTGCGGGTTTAATGTCAAAAACATCAGGGGGCTTTCTATAAAATAGCTTGACGGACTAAGAATACCTATTTCTTTTATTAGTAGGTATAGATAATGTATCTTCATTGTCGATGTGGGTTGATGATCTGTTGTTCTATGTAATAAAATGATATGCATGTGATAAACTTACTGTACTAAATTTATGAATGACTTTTTTTTCGAGTACGCCTAGGCGTACCATAGCTTTATAGAAGGCAGAAATTCAGTTACAAGAAACTACACTCGCTGCGAACAACGAGAGTAGCACAACACCACACCAAGGACGAACAACACTGCAAGCAAACTACAATACAAAGAGCCTATCCAAACTGAAACGCAACACCGCGTCTCGACCGACGCCGGACACCTCCAAAGACCACCAACTTCCGCAGAGCTTCACTTGTCGACGCACCATCCACTCTTATCGCCTAAGAGGAAGTGGCAAGTGGGTGGCAGGACTTGATCCAAACCGAGAAAGACGCCGTCTTGGACACGCAGGCGATGGGCGTACATAGCGCTGTCGTGGGACAGAGAGGACAACGACGAACACCGGAGGAGAGTGTCAAGGAACTAGCCATGTCTCCAACACAAAGCTCCCAACAGAGAAACGACGTCGAAGACGCCGCCCTTATGCCGATCCAAAACCGAATCGAGGCTTTCGCCCGGAGACAGCCACAACTCCGAGTGAGCGAGGGACATGACGAACACGCCTCGACAACGCCTCCAATGAGGGGGATGAAAACCTCGGGTGCCATCGCCGCCGGCCCGATGGAAGCCGAGCAAGATTTTCATCCGCGCGTCGCACCTCAACACACCACCAGGAATTGGGCAACACCGTCCCAGGAGCTTCACACCGTCGCCGCCGCAACACTTCGCCAACGCAGCTGCAAGCCAAGGGTCTACGACCGGACACACGGCAAGGAGAACACAGGCCACATCACCGACACCCAGCCAGGACAGAAACCGTAGCCACCCCGCACCTCCGACAAGGTCCAGAACCGCCCGCAACAGCCGTCGCCACTCCAAGGGACAGCCTTGCAATGGTCGGACCCGCATCTCCACGAAGAACCAGCCACACCACCGAGAGAACCTCGCTGCTCGCCACACTGCATGGAGGTGGCCGGCCGCTCGCTGCTCGCCAAGACTCCATCTTGGCCGAGCCATCGCAGCGCCGCCGCCGCCGGTCTGGCCCTGGACTCGCACCGCTGCCTCCAGACCGTGCCACCGACACCCGCGCTCGCCAACAAGCTGCTGCCTACTCCTGCCCGGCCCGCCGCTCCACCAGGCCTCCTGCCGAGCACCGGCCGCCAGCCCCTTCTCCGGCACGCGCAGATCTGGCCGACCCCAGCCCCGTCAAGAAGAGAGCGCCGCGCCGCCACCGGCCCGCGCACTCCGCCTCGACGCGCCGCCACCGGCCAGCCCCAACGCCGCCAAACACCGTCGCCGGCCTGCGCGCCCCGCCCGACGCGCCGGCCTCCGAATTCCGCCATCGGTCGAGGAAGAAGCCCCCCGCAGCCCCGCTCCAGGAGAGGTCAGAGGAGATCTCGCCGCCGCCGACACCGCGCGGGCCTTGCCCGGCGGCGCCCGCCGGCGGCGGCGGAGGGAGGGGAAGAGGGTGGGGGTTGGGAACGGCGGCTAGGGTTCGAGCACCCGGGCCGCCCGCGGGGGCGACACGGGGCCGGGTAGGATGTAGGTCTTTGACTCACACAGTTTTATGAATGGCTTTCGAGTCGCTTCTATGAGTGAGTGGTGCGACGAGGCAAAAAAATATTTTCCGAATACATAATTGTACGTGCATTACAACAGGTTATCGGATGAGGCCAATCAACAATAGTAGTACACTATTTGTACTAGCTTCACATGCTTCGCGCGTCGGGCGGTTGTTTTTACTGCAGCCATATGTTAATGTGTTCGTTGTACGTAACCAGCACCTCGAATCCTCGATACTACTAGTATACTATATAGTAGGAGTAAGTAGTAGGAGTAGTAGGGTGGCATGGGCCAGAACAAGCATTCACGTCCAGGAGTACGGCACACGCCACCACCACGACATCCATCTGACACCATATTATTTCTTGGAGTCCGTGCGAGAGCAATCTCTTCAACCTCGTCGTTTCTCTAACTTCATCCATCGCGCGGCGGGCGAGGTGGGGGTTTGCCAATAGTCGGTTTCCTTAACTGTGGTCCCACTTGTAAGGCCAACTCCAACGCACGACCCCAAACGGACCTCCATTTTGCACGAACTCCAACGATAATTTTGACTACTCCTGTAGTAAGTTGGATTAGTGCCTTCTCGATGCATTCATTGTTGATCTGCGGAGGCTCGATCTTGGGTGCTTCTTTCTTCTTCGAGTGTAAAGAAGTAGACGTTGCTTCCTCGCATCTAGTCTCATGTCTAGCCTCTATTCTATACTAGCTTAAAGTGATAGAACAACTACTAAATTGCGCTCTATCAATATATGGATGTACTCTTCTTCCCAATACAAAAACTTGCATACATTCTACTCCCTCCGTTGCACAATACTACATGCCTTCTATTTGTCAAAATATATATGTATCTAGACATGTCTTAGTATATAGGTACATCCATTTTTGGACAAATGGAAGTCAAGTATTTTGGAATGGAGGGAGTACACAATAAAAATTTTAAGTTAGCACAACTAGTCTAATCCGAGAGCAGAACCGAAGATTTGGTCGAGTTCTTCCTCCTTTTGCCGACACGTGGGACATCCAGCATCCAGGTCGTGTCATGAAAGGAAATAGAGTGGTAGTTGAAGCCACGAGATGTGCATCTTGGGTTAAACTGTAAATAGAATCTTAATACTCTTGAGTAACTCCAAAAGCGGCCACCGAAGATCTTTATTGGATTTGTTTTTCATCACCAGCACGTCGAGGTGAAAGATGTGCAGGTTCAGTGGGTCCTCTTGCGTTTTCACTGTCATGTGGGGCCGCATGTGAGCAAACAGACGATGGGCTCCGCGCGTCCGTTGGCTGGCTGAGAAGAGAGATAGAGGAGGGTTGAGCATGGACTGCAGGAAATTTGTTCTACGTACCTCGATATAGGCTCGATATATTGGGGTGGCATGGGCCATAACTAGCATTCACATATAGCAGTACGGCACACGCCACCCACACGAGTCCCATCTGACACCAATTTTCTTGGAGTCCGTGCTACAGCCATCTCTTCTCCCTCCTGTCCTCTTTTCTCAGCCATCGCACGGTGGGCGGGGTGGGGGTTTGCCGATAGTCAGTTTGCTCAACTATGGTCCCACTTGTAAGTGAAAATGCAACACCGCACGCATTCCCGCTTGAGCGGCGTGCCGGACCAACCGTGTGGGGGTGAGACGCGAACACGGTAGGCTTTTCCTTTTGAACTCGTAACTTGTAAAATTTGGTTCTGCTCCATGGCGCGACCGATAGATAGAAAATAACGATTTTTCCTAGAGTAACGAGAAGTTTGCTTCTGGCGCCGTTCATGCATGGAGTACGTACGAAAATTATGAAGTTGATGCGAAAGGTAAGATAATTACTGTAGTATCATATACTACTACATGGATTTGACGGAAGGATAAAAATACATACGGATCCATCAACGTTCAACGACCTTCCTCACGCCCTAGTGCGCCGAGTCACCAACCGACGTGTGAGGAGCAGCGGCATTGGCGGCGAGCTCAACGTGCTTCTGAACAGTGTCGTCCAAGGTTGCCATGCGCTCCAAGAAGGCCAGCGTCCTATCGTCCTCCTCTTGCATGTACTAGTCCTTGTGGACGATTTGCACGTAGACGTGGGTGATTATGTCGATGGTGTCTTGCTGTGCCAGGCGCTGCGCGGCGAGCGCGCCTCGAGGTGGACATTCTCCGGCATGACGGCGGGCAGTCGCAGGGCCACCAGTGCATCGAAGAGGTTGTTACCATAGTGGCCGTTGAGGGTGGCGGGCATCGCAGAGCCTGGGCGCGTCGGCTGGAGGCTTACGTCAAAGTCGTCCACAAGCTTCTTGACGACGATGAACTTGTCGAGGAAACCGACGAGGACCTTGTCGAACAAGGATGCGAAGCTGTCGTCCAAGCGGCCCCTCTCCCTGGCGGCCTCAAGCAATACTACCTGCCGGGCCGCAGGCTGGCGTCGTGGACCATCGGGCACAGCGGCTGATGCTTGCGCTCATCGCCTCCATGGGTCTAGCGTAGCTTCTAGTCAACTGATCTTGCGATTCGAGTGATCACTCAGCCCTTGGTTAGCGTGCGTAGGTGCGTAGGATTCCGTACTACTCCTCGGCCCTCTACTGCACCTGCCTTTGGATGTATGATAGGTGGGCCAGCCACCCCCTAGGCCACGTGTCATTCACCTCTTGACCCGTCTCTCACACGCACCCTGCTAGTGTATATACTCCCTCCTTTCCGGTTTATAGGGCTTATCTCAAAATTTTAGTTTTTCCATTTTATAAGGCTCAATTTGGTTGTTTTCCATCACATGTTCAGATTCCAAGGTGCATTAAATCATTGCATGCAAGTACTAAGAGAAAATTGACCAATGCATGTAATTTATGCATGCATGCATTGCAATTAATGCATTGGTAAACATACTTTTTTGAGGAAAACAAGAGCATTAATTGGGTGCTTTTGCAAACTACAAAAAGTATTCCACCACTCACCATCTACCTTGGTTGGTGAGAATTTTGAATTGAGCCTTATAAACCGAAAAGGATGGAGTATAGTGGTTTTCTTTTTCTCTCCATATCAACCATTTTATATTGCGTACGTGTCATTCAAGAGTGAAATGATGGTTGCTTCTTCCGACTAACTTACTGTGTGATTTGACTGCTCCTTAGTGGCCCCTACACACACTCCCCCTACGTGTATGCAACAGTCACACGTACACATGGACGCAAAAACGCGCGCGACGCCCTAATGCATGCATGTCCGAGCACACGAAGGAACACACACGGTGACGCTCAAGTGCTCAACCTACACGTGCATGCACACACATACTCAGTCAGGGTGAGCTAGTGACTGTATGAACACCGGAAAAAAAATATTGAACGCAATGAGCATATTATGAAGTCCACTGACCGTATTTTTACAAATATACAGTGACAGACAGTGTATTTATCTCGTTTGAAATTAAGCCATGTTAACCGGAGAGGAGGCAGCATGGACTAGCATTACTTTGTTATGTCCCGTCAACTTGCCGAACGAGGAGAAGGTTGCAGGACGGGAGAAGCTTGTGTGCGGTGGCTCGCAGGACAAGGAGAAACTTTTGACTAATGCAAGCTCTCCCTCGCTCAGGCGGTGGATGTGCAACAGTTAATTCGGTGTCAGATTGGCAGAAGCATACTACACTATACTACTAGGAACCGGATGGACGAGCGTCTGCACTCTTATTATAATTTTAAAATGTGATAAAGCAATCTTCAACACATTTGGTTCTCTTCGAGGGTTCTCGCATGTGATAATGGAAGTTGATTGCATGGAACACTCGCCATAATTCTCGCTTAATTCTGGCTCATATCCTGTTACAAATAGTAGCGCTCAGTAATATTTCCACTTTTTTGTTATTCAACATGTAAACAGGTCAGCAAACCTTGCGGCGCATCTTCGTGCGAACCGTGCTTGCTACACTTTGAATGTGGCTGAGAATTGGCTTGATGAAACACCTCGCTTCCTACTTCTTTTTTTGGCTTCCTAGTGACCAGTGTCTTGGCTGATCGTCCTAAGAATGCTTATATATGAATAAAGCTCTCTCATTTACCCGCAAAAAAGATTAAGCCATATTAACCGGAAAGGAGGGAGTATGGACTAGCACTACTTTTTGGTGTGTCCCGTCAACTCGCAGAACGAGGAGAAGCTTGCAGGACAAGGTGAAGCTCGCTTACGCCTTTTGACTAATGCAACCTACCCTCGGTGGACATGCATCAGTCCATTCGGTGTCAGATTGTCAGAGTCATACACTGTAGTACCCAACATGCGGAGTACCATCATTGTTCGACTTCACGAAGGGGCGAAGAGCCAAGCGCAGTACTAGTACGCGTACTTGGTTTTGCACCTTCATACTACTCCACCCTCCGTCACAGTTTACAGGCCGCGCTTCATTATGATGCATTTCTCTCAATGCATTTCCACCACCAGAGAGACTTTAGACGCGTTTGGTTTAATGCTCAATTAATTAGGGCATGGTAACCACAATCAAGTCCACAATTTTCTCTCCACGTACTGTACTATACTACGGAGTGCATGCATGTGTGTACCCGGGGTGGAAGCACTGCATGCATGTGTGTACGCATTATTCCCTCTAGTAATAGACGTCGTGCTATAACTACCAATGCTATTTTTCAGGCCGATCGCTAGTCGCCTTGGTCCCACAGATTTTTTTTTCTTTTTTCCGAAGCGCGCTGTATAAACAGTGACGGATGGAGTAGTATGAGCGGATTCAAAGAAGAGCGTATTGATGGTTGCTTCTTCAGAGCAACTTACAGTGGGAAAGGTGGAGCTTATGATTTGACTGCTCATTACTCACTATTAATGCGGCGCAACGACCGGGCTGAGTCTCCCATGCAGTTGTGCACTACCCCCTCGGTTCTTAAATAAACTCCGGAGTATTTGTCTTTCTAAAATATGTTGAAATCTCTATTAAGACGAATAGAATATTTAGGAACGGAGGGAGTACACATACGAAGCAAAATGAGTGAATCTACACTCTAAAATATGCCCGTTTGAAATCTGTAAAAATACAAATATTTAGGAACGAAGGAGTATAATTTCGTGCATGGCACATGGACCCGGATGACGAAGAGGCTTCTGGCAATGCTATGAAGCTTCCATCATTTGTTTACATAATTGACGTACTATACAAATAATTTTCCAGCGACATGAAATTGTACAATGGTGTGAGCTTTCAGCTTTTGTTTCACGTGTCTTGCCATCGATGCTCTTTCGGAAACAATAAAAAACTAACTTCCTTGCTAATGCATGTCAATTATTAGCAGATCAGAGCTAATAATTACATCACAACTGAAGACAAAGTTGTGAGAAGGTGTTAAATTAAAATTGATCCATGCTTTCATTGGCAGCAACGTCCCCCCAGCTCTGTCTAAATCAACAAGGCATGTTGGGAAAAAAGTAGTTGTCTGGAGCATGCAACATTCCGATCATTTTGTGCAGTTCCACTAAAATAGAGCTGAGCGTCCCTGTTCCAAAGATATCAAGTGTGATTACGATAATAGAGGACTGCTGATGAAACAATAAACACACAAATAGAAGCCGGTCACCTTTGCGGTCTCTCTTAAGACTAACTAGTTGGAGAAGATTAGGCTCAGAGTTGGATGAGGAGGATAGAGCAAAACCAATCTCCCTTTGTGCAGTCGCACTGAAATGTAGAGACGTTGCTCGTGTGACATTTTAGTACAACTGCACAAAACACTCTTAAGAAAAAAGTGATTTGTGCAGTTCACCAAAAGGTCGCAATAGCAATAGAAAGGAAACAATTACTGGCCAATAACAGCTGATGACACATGCGACGACAAAAAAGAAGCATATTCTTTGTCCTAAGGGAAGATAACGACACGGTTGTGTTTGTCTAAAACGGTGTGAGGACGAGAATGCAATATGGAAAGTACGCCGGACGAGCTACGTTTTGAGCAAAGAACTATGGAAGATCCACATGCAGCAACGTGGGAAAATGGGCAGTGGAGCAAGGCCGGAGGGGATACCTGGAGGTCGTCGGGATGTAACTAGGTGAGCGGCAGCGGGCAGAATCTGCGAGCAGGTCGCGTAGGCCCTGCCGCCCCAGAGCTTGGTCAGAGAGAACGGCGTGTACCGCAGATCGGGACGTGCTGCCTCAGCACCGTCGAACGGAGAAACGATGCACTTCCTTCCTTTCCCCCGGCGGACGGGATGCGGCCGAATCAGTGACCAACGGTGAGAGAGAGAGAGGCCACCGCACTCCCTTTCCCCCGGTGGACGGGATGCAGCCGGATCAATGACCAACGGTGAGAGAGAGAGGCCACCGCACTCCCTTTCCCCCGGCGGACGGGATGCGGCCGGATCAGTGACCAACGGTGAGAGAGAGAGAGAGGCCACCGGAGCCTTGTGTGAGATACTCTGAAGAGCGGACTACCTTTTCCTCCATAAAAATCGTTTTATATTCTGTGTACGTGCCATTGAGCTCTATAACTTTATTTAAAAATAACGCGGCAACGCGTCAAGTCAAACTTTATTTCGTGCACGCGTGGTACACGACCTCCCTAGGTAAACAACCGCTACAAGCGTTCAAATTAGCACGTGGGCTTCCATTTCGTAAAGAAATGAGCTCCATCGTGTACCCGCGCGGGTGTGGCTGGCACGAAGGATGAGTACATGCATGGTGCACCTATTCTCTTCTTGTATACGTACACCACCTAAGTGGGGTTGTGTGAGAGAGATACAAACCTAGAGAGATATAGTGTGTGGGTTCTCGAGAGTTTTCTGGGGGGGGGTCAATCAAAAAATTTAACATATGCAATGTGTGTGAAATAGAGTCCTGGATATAACATATATATAGAGGGGGCAATCCACGAGAAGAGAGTGGAGGTATCATCGGCTTGAGGTGTCTATAGAATCGAAGAGAGGGATGATGTGTGTGTGTGTGTGTGCGCGCGCGATCAATAAAGAGTGCCATCGAATTTGTGTGTGCCCACGTCAAAGATATAGAGTGGCTGGCCTACTGGAATGTGAGATGGGACATGTGCAGTTTGTCTCTGTGGCATGGATACCTACCTGCAGCGCTCGACTATCGGTGTGTGGTGGGGGAAGAGGGAGGCCCAATTAACTATAGAGGTACAATGGCTGGTATATGTGTGGAGGAGGAGAGAGGCCTACCTCATGTATTAAGGAGATCGATCTGCATCATGTATTAAGGAAGATCAATCGGCATCCATGCATATGTGCAGGAGATGAATAAGGTTGGGAGAGAGACAGAGCTAGAGTGTTGGAGGGGGTGGTAGTGGAGTTGCTTCTAACAAATGGTGGGATATGCTTGCTAGACAAACGGAGGGCACGCCCGCAATATCAATAAGAGAGGAGATGGCTGCTTGTTGTCTGTGCACGTGCGTTGGAGAGACGGGTTAGGAGGCATGCACGAATGATGAGGGGGACGATGTGGCTGTGGTAAGCAGACGTTGAAGGAAATATGCCCTAGAGGCAATAATAAAGTTATTATTTATTTCCTTATACCATGATAAATGTTTATTATTCATGCTAGAATTGTATTAACCGGAAACATAATACATGTGTGAATACATAGACAAACAGAGTGTCACTAGTATGCCTCTACTTGACTAGCTCATTAATCAAAGATGGTTATGTTTCCTAACCATGGACAAAGAGTTGTTATTTGATTAACGGGATCACATCATTAGGTGAATGATCTGATTGACATGACCCATTCCATTAGCTTAGCACCCGATCGTTTAGTATGTTGCTATTGCTTTCTTCATGACTTATACATGTTCCTATGACTATGAGATTATGCAACTCCCGTTTTCCGGAGGAACACTTTGTGTGCTACCAAACGTCACAACGTAACTGGGTGATTATAAAGGAGCTCTACAGGTGTCTCCAAAGGTACATGTTGGGTTGGCGTATTTCGAGATTAGGATTTGTCACTCTGATTGTCGGAGAGGTATCTCTGGGCCCTCTCGGTAATGCACATCACATAAGCCTTGCAAGCATTACAACTAATATGTTAGTTGTGAGATGATGTATTACAAAACGAGTAAAGAGACTTTCCGGTAACGAGATTGAACTAGGTATTGGATACCGACGATCGAATCTCGGACAAGTAACATACCGATGACAAAGGGAACAACGTATGTTGTTATGCGGTCTGACCGATAAAGATCTTCGTAGAATATGTAGGAGCCAATATGGGCATCCAGGTCCCGCTATTGGTTATTGACCAGAGACGTGTCTCGGTCATGTCTACATTGTTCTCGAACCGTAGGGTCCGCACGCTTAAAGTTACGATGACAGTTATTATGAGTTTATGCATTTTGATGTACCGAAGTTTGTTCGGAGTCCCGGATGTGATCACGGACATGACGAGGAGTCTCGAAATGGTCGAGACATAAAGATCGATATATTGGAAGCCTATATTTGGACATCGGAATTGTTCCGGGTGAAATCGGCAATTTTACCGGAGTACCGGGGGGTTACCGGAACCCCCCCGGGGGTTAATGGGCCTACATGGGCCATAAGGGAGAAGAGAGGGGCCGGCCAGGGCAGGCTGCGCGCCCCCCTCCCCCCCTAGTCCGAATAGGACAAGGAAGGGGGGGCGGCGCCCCCTTTCCTCTTCTCCCTCCCCCTTTCCTTCTCCAACAAGGCAAGAGAGGGGGGAGTCCTACTCCCGGTGGGAGTAGGACTCCTCCAGGCGCACCCCTTGGGGCCGGCCGCACCTCCCCCTCCCTCCTTTATATACGGGGGCAGGGGGGCACCCTAGAACACACAAGTTGATCTTCGTGATCGTTCCTTAGCTGTGTGCGGTGCCCCCCTCCACCATATTCCACCTCGGTCATATTGTAGCGGTGCTTAGGCGAAGCCCTGCGACGGTAGAACATCAAGATCGGCACCACGCCGTCATGCTGACGGAACTCTTCCCCGACGCTTTGCTGGATCGGAGCACGGGGATCGTCAGCAAGCTATACGTGTGCTAAGAACTCGGAGGTGCCGGAGTAACAGTGCTTGGATCGGTCGGATCAGGAAGACGTACGACTACTTCCTCTACATTGTGTCAACGATTCCGTTGTCGATCTACAAGGTTACGTAGATCACACTCTCCCCTCTCGTTGCTATGCATCACCATGATCTTGCGTGTGCGTAGGAAATTTTTGAAATTACTACGTTCCCCTACAGTGGCATCAGAGCCTAGGTTTTATGTGTTGATGTTATATGCACGAGTAGAACACAAGTGAGTTGTGGGCGATATAAGTCATACTGCTTACCAGCGTGTCATACTTCGGTTCGGCGGTATTGTTGGACGAAGTGGCCCGGACCGACATTACGCGTACGCTTACGCGAGACCGGTTCTCCCGACGTGCTTTGCACAGAGGTGGCTTGCGGGTAACAGTTTCTCCAACTTTAGTTGAACTGAGTGTGGCTACGCCCGGTCCTTGCGAAGGTTAAAACAGCACCAACTTGACAAACTATCATTGTGGTTTTTATGCGTAGGTAAGATTGGTTCTTGCTTAAAGCCCGTAGCAGCCACGTAAAACTTGCAACAAACAAAGTAGAGGACGTCTAACTTGTTTTTGCAGGGCATGTTGTGATGTGATATGGTCAAGACATGATGCTAAATTTTATTGTATGAGATGATCATGTCTTGTAACCGAGTTATCGGCAACTGGCAGGAGCCATATGGTTGTCGCTTTATTGTATGCAATGCAATCGCCCTGTAATGCTTTACTTTATCACTAAGCGGTAGTGATAGTCCAAGAAGCATAAGATTGCCGAGACGACAACGATGCTACGATGGAGATCAAGGTGTCGCGTCGGTGACAATGGTGATCATGACGGTGCTTCGAAGATGGAGATCACAAGCACAAGATGATGATGGCCATATCATATCACTTATATTGATTGCATGTGATGTTTATCTTTTATGCATCTTATCTTACTTTGATTGACGGTAGCATTATAAGATTATCTCTCACTAAAATTATCAAGAAGTGTTCTCCCTGAGTATGCACCGTTGCGAAAGTTCTTTGTGCTGAGACACCACGTGATGATCGGGTGTGATAGGCTCTACGTTCAAATACAACGGGTGCAAAACAGTTGCACACGCGAAATACTCAGGTTATACTTGACGAGCCAAGCATATGCAGATATGGCCTCGGAACACGGAGACCGAAAGGTCGAGCGTGAATCATATAGTAGATATGATCAACATAGTGATGTTCACCAATGAAACTGCTCCATCTCACGTGATGATCGGACATGGTTTAGTTGATTTGGATCACGTGATCACTTGGAGGATTAGAGGGATGTCTATCTAAGTGCGAGTTCTTAAGTAATATGATTAATTGAACTTAAATTTATCATGAACTTAGTCCTGGTAGTATTTTGCAAATTATGTTGTAGATCAATAGCTCGCGTTGTTGCTTCCCTGTGTTTATTTTGATATGTTCCTAGAGAAAATTGTGTTGAAAGATGTTAGTAGCAATGATGCGGATTGGATCCGTGATCTGAGGTTTATCCTCATTGCTGCACAGAAGAATTATGTCCTTGATGCACCGCTAGGTGACGGACCTATTGCAGGAGCAGATGCAGACGTTATGAACGTTTGGATAGATCAATATGATGACTACTTGATAGTTTAGTGCACCATGCTTAATGGCTTAGAATCGGGACTTCAAAGACATTTTGAACGTCATGGAACATATGAGATGTTCCAGGAGTTGAAGTTAATATTTCAAGAAAATACCCGAGTTGAGAGATATAAAGTCTCCAACAAGTTCTATAGCTAAAAGATCGAGGAGAATCGCTCAACTAGTGAGCATGTGCCCAGATTGTCTGTGTACTACAATCGCTTGAATCAAGTGGGAGTTAATCTTCCAGATAAAATAGTGATTGACAGAATTCTCTAGTCACCATCACCAAGTTAGTAGAACTTCGTGATGAACTATAATATGCAAGGGATAACGGAAACAACTCCCAAGCTCTTCGTGATGCTGAAATCAACGAAGGTAGAAATCAAGAAAAACATCAAGTGTTGATGGTTGACAAGACCACTAGTTTCAAGAAAAGGGCAAAGGGAAAAAGGGGAACTTCAAGAAGAACAACAAGCAAGTTGCTGCTCAAGTGAAGAAGCCCAAGTCTGATCCTAAGCCTGAGACTAAGTGCTTTTTACTGCAAAGGGACTGGTCACTGGAAGTGGAACTGCCCCAAGTATTTGGCGGATAAGAAGGATGGCAAGGTAAACAAAAGTATATTGGATATACTGTTATTGATGTATACTTTACTAGTGTTTATAGCAACCCCTCGGCATTTGATACTGGTTCAGTTGCTAAGATTAGTAACTCGAAACAGGAATTGCAGAATAAACAGAGACTAGTTAAGGGTGAAGTGACGATGTGTGTTGGAAGTGGTTCCAAGATTGATATGATCATCATCGCACACTCCCTATACTTTTGGGATTAGTGTTGAACCTGAATAAGTGTTATTTGGTGTTTGCGTTGAGCATGAATATGATTTGATCATGTTTATTGTAATACGGTTATTCATTTAAGTAAGAGAATAAATTGTTGTTCTGTTTACATGAATAAAACCTTATATGGTTACACACCCAATGAAAACAGTTCGTTGGATCTCGATCGTAGTGATACACATAATCATAATATTGAAACCAAAAGATGCAAAGTTAATAATGATAGTGCAACTTATTTGTGGCACTGCCGTTTAGGTCATATTGGTGTAAAGCGCATGAAGAAACTCCATGCTGATGGGATTTTGGAATCACTTGATTATGAATCACTTGATGCTTGCGAACCATGCCTCATGGGCAAGATGACAAAGACTCCATTCTCCAGAGCGAGCAACTGACTTATTGGAAATAATACATACTGATGTATGCGGTCCGATGAGTGTTAAGGCTCACGGCAAGTATCGTTATTTTCTGAACTTCACAGATGATTTGAGCAGATATGGGTATATCTACTTGATGAAACATAAGTCTGAAACATTTGAAAAGTTCAAAGAATTTCAGAGTGAAGTGGAAAATCATCGTGACAAGAAAATAAAGTTTCTACGATCTGATCGCGGAGACAAATATTTGAGTTACGAGTTTGGTCTTCAATTAAAACAATGTGGAATAGTTTCACAAACTCATGCCACCTGGAACACCACAGCATAATGGTGTGTCCGAATGTCATAACCGTACTTTATTAGATATGGTGCGATCTATGATGTCTCTTACCGATCTACCACTATCGTTTTGGGGATATGCATTAGAGACAGCTGCATTCACGTAAAATAGGGCACCATCTAAGTCCGTTGAGACGACACAATCTGAACTGTGGTTTGGCAAGAAACCAAAGTTGTCGTTTCTTAAAGTTTGGGGTTGTGATGCTTATATGAAAAAGTTTCATCCTAATAAGCTCAAACCCAAATCGGAGAAATATGTCTTCATAGGATACCCAAAGGAGACTGTTGGGTACACCTTCTATCACAGATCCGAAGGCAAGACTTTTGTTGCTAAATTCGGAAACTTTCTGGAGAAGGAGTTTCTCTCGAAAGATGTGAGTGGGAGGAAAGTAGAACTTGATGAGGTAACTGTACCTGCTCCCTTATTGGAAAGTAGTACATCACAGAAAACTGTTTCTGCGACACCTACACCAATTAGTGAGGAAGCTAATGATAATGATCATGAAACTTCAGGACAAGATACTACTGAACCTCATAGATCAACCAGAGTGAGAACCGCGCCAGAGTGGTATGGAAATCCCGTTCCGGAAATCATGCTGCTAGATCATGATGAACCTACGAACTATGAAGAAGCGATGGTGAGCCCAGATTCCGCAAAATGGCTTGAAGCCATGAAATCTGAGATGGGATCCATGTATGAGAACAAAGTATGGACTTTGGTTGACTTGCCCAATGATCGGCAAGCCATAGAAAATAAATGGATCTTCAAGAGGAAGACGAACACTGATAGTAGTGTTACTATATACAAAGCTAGAATTGTCGCAAAAGGTTTTCGACAAGTTCAAGGTGTTGACTACGATGAGAGTTTCTCACTCGTATCTATGCTTAAGTCTGTCCGAATCATGTTAGCAATTGCCGCATTTTATGAAATCTGGCAAATGGATAAACAAAACTGCATTCCTTAATAGATTTATTAAAGAAGAGTTGTATATGATACAACCAGAAGGTTTTGTCAATCCTAAAGGTGCTAACAAAATATGAAGCTCCAGCGGTCCATCTATGGACTGGTACAAGCATCTCGGAAGTTGGAATATACGCTTTGATAAGTTGATCAAAGCATATAGTTTTATACAGACTTGCGATGAAGCCTGTATTTACAAGAAAGTGAGTGGGAGCACTACAATATTTCTGATAAGTATATGTGAATGACATATTGTTGATCAGAAATAATGTAGAATTATTCTGCAAAGCATAAAGGAGTGTTTGAAAGGAATTTTCCAAAGAAAGACCTCGGTGAAGCTGCTGACATATTGAACATCAAGATCTATAGAGATAGATCAAGACGTTTGATAAGTTTTTTAAATGAGTACATACCTTGACAAGATTTTGAAGTAGTTCAAAATGGAGCAGTCAAAGAAAGAGTTCTTGCCTGTATTACAAGGTGTGAAGTTGAGTAAGACTCAAAGCCCGACCATGGCAGAAGATAGAAAGAGAATGAAAGTCATTCCCTATGCCTTGGCCATAGGTTCTATAAAGTATGTCATGCTGTGTACCAGATCTATTGTATACCCTGCACTGATTTGGCAAGGGGGTACAATAGTGATCTAGGAGTAGATCACTGGACAGCGGTCAGAATTATCCTTGGTGAAATAAGGATATGTTTCTCGATTATGGACGTGACAAAAAGGTTCGTCGTAAAGGGTTACGTTGATGCAAGTTTTTGACACTGATCCAGATGATTCTAAGTCTCAATCTGGATATATATTGAAAGTGGGAGCAATTAGCTAGAGTAGCTCCGTGTAGAGCATTGTAGACATAGAACTTGCAAAATACGTACGGATCTGAATGTGACAGACCCGTTGACTAAAATTATCTCACAAGCAAAACATGATCACACCTTAGTACTCTTTGGGTGTTAATCACATAGAGATGTGAACTAGATTATTGACTCTAGTAAACCCTTTGAGTGTTGGTCACATGATGATGTGAACTATGGGTGTTAATCACATGATGATGTGAACTATTGATGTTAAATCACATGTCGATGTGATCTAGATTATTGACTCTAGTGCAAGTGGGAGACTGAAGGAAATATGCCCTAGAGGCAATAATAAAGTTATTATTTATTTCCTTATACCATGATAAATGTTTATTATTCATGCTAGAATTGTATTAACCGGAAACATAATACATGTGTGAATACATAGACAAACAGAGTGTCACTAGTATGCCTCTACTTGACTAGCTCATTAATCAAAGATGGTTATGTTTCCTAACCATGGACAAAGAGTTGTTATTTGATTAATGGGATCACATCATTAGGTGAATGATTTGATTGACATGACCCATTCCATTAGCTTAGCACCCGATCGTTTAGTATGTTGCTATTGCTTTCTTCATGACTTATACATGTTCCTATGACTATGAGATTATGCAACTCCCGTTTGCCGGAGGAACACTTTGTGCGCTACCAAACGTCACAACGTAACTGGGTGATTATAAAGGAGCTCTATAGGTGTCTCCAAAGGTACATGTTGGGTTGGCGTATTTCGAGATTAGGATTTGTCACTCCGATTGTCGGAGAGGTATCTCTGGGCCCTCTCGGTAATGCACATCACATAAGCCTTGCAAGCATTACAACTAATATGTTAGTTGTGAGATGATGTATTACGGAATGAGTAAAGAGACTTGCCGGTAACGAGATTGAACTAGGTATTGGATACCGACGATCGAATCTCGGACAAGTAACATACCGATGACAAAGGGAACAATGTATGTTGTTATGCGGTCTGACCGATAAAAATCTTCGTAGAATATGTAGGAGCCAATATGTGCATCCAGGTCCCGCTATTGGTTATTGACCAGAGACGTGTCTCGGTCATGTCTACATTGTTCTCGAACCGTAGGGTCCGCACGCTTAAAGTTACGATGACAGTTATTATGAGTTTATGCATTTTGATGTACCGAAGTTTGTTCGGAGTCCCGGATGTGATCACGGACATGACGAGGAGTCTCGAAATGGTCGAGACATAAAGATCGATATATTGGAAGCCTATACTTGGACATCGGAATTGTTCCGGGTGAAATCGGCAATTTTACCGGAGTACCGGGGGGTTACCGGAACCCCCCTGGGGGTTAATGGGCCTACATGGGCCATAAGGGAGAAGAGAGGGGCCGGCCAGGGCAGGCCGCGCGCCCCCCTCCCCCCCTAGTCCGAATAGGACAAGGAAGGGGGGGGCGGCGCCCCCTTTCCTCTTCTCCCTCCCCCTTTCCTTCTCTAACAAGGCAAGAGAGGGGGGAGTCCTACTCCCGGTGGGAGTAGGACTCCTCCAGGCGCACCCCTTGGGGCCGGCCGCACCTCCCCCTCCCTCCTTTATATACGGGGGCAGGGGGCACCCTAGAACACACAAGTTGATCTTCGTGATCGTTCCTTAGCCGTGTGCGGTGCCCCCCTCCACCATATTCCACCTCGGTCATATTGTAGCGGTGCTTAGGCGAAGCCCTGCGACGGTAGAACATCAAGATCGTCACCACGCCGTCGTGCTGACGGAACTCTTCCCCGACGCTTTGCTGGATCGGAGCACGGGGATCGTCATCGAGCTGTACGTGTGCTAAGAACTCGGAGGTGCCGGAGTAACGGTGCTTGGATCGATCGGATCGGGAAGACGTACGACTACTTCCTCTACATTGTGTCAACGCTTCCGTTGTCGATCTACAAGGGTACGTAGATCACACTCTCCCCTCTCGTTGCTATGCATCACCATGATCTTGCGTGTGCGTAGGAAATTTTTTGAAATTACTAGGTTCCCCTACAGACGTAACTACATAGGAAGATCAATCGCCCTTTTTGAGTGTGACGCCCCCGATTCAATTGTACACTAATCATACATGCAAATGTGTACGATCAAGATCAGGGACTCACGGGAACATATCACAACACAACTCTAAAACATAAATAAGTCATACAAGCATCATAATACAAGCCAGGGGCCTCGAGGGCTCGAATACAAGTGCTCGATCATAGACGAGTCAGCGGAAGCAACAATATCTGAGTACAGACATAAGTTAAACAAGTTTGCCTTAAGAAGGCTAGCACAAACTGGGATACAGATCGAAAGAGGCGCAGGCCTCCTGCCTGGGATCCTCCCAAACTACTTCTGGTCGTCATCAACGACCTGCACGTAGTAGTAGGCACCTCCGGTGAAGTAGGAGTCGTCGTCGACGGTGGCGTCTGGCTCCTGGGCTCCAGCATCTGGTTGCGACAACCAGGTAGAATGGAAAGGGGGAAAAGAGGGAGAAAAGCAACCGTGAGTACTCATCCAAAGTACTCGCAAGCAAGGATCTACACTACATATGCATGGGTATATGTGTAAAGGGCCAGATCGGTGGACTGAACTGCAGAATGCCAGAATAAAAGGGGATAACTAATCATGTCGAAGACTACGCTTCTGGCAGCCTCCGTCTTGCAGCATGTAGAAGAGAGTAGACTGAAGTCCTCCAAGTAGCATCACATAGCATAATACTACCCGGCGATCCCCTCCTCATCGCCCCGTTAGAGAGCGATCACCGGGTTGTATCTGGCACTTGGAAGAGTGTGTTTTATTAAGTATCCGGTTCTAGTTGTCATATGGTCAAGGTACAACTCCAAGTCGTCCTGTTACCGAAGATCACGGCTATTCGAGTAGATTAACTTCCCTGCAGGGGTGCACCACATAACCCAACACGCTTGATCCCATTTGGCCGGACACACTTTTCGGGGTCATGCCCGGCCGCGGAAGATCAACACATCGCAGCCCCACCTAGGCACAACAGAGAGGTCAGCACGCCGGTATAAACCTAAGCGCACAGGGGTCTAGGCCCATCGCCCTTAGCACACCTGCACGTTGCGTACGCGGCCGGAAGCAGACCTAGCCCCCTTAATACAAGCGCGAGCTTACGGTCCAATGCAGCGCGCGGCGCTCAGTCGCTGACGTCACGAAGGCTTCGGTTGATACCATGACGTCGAGTGCCCATAACTGTTCCCGCGTAGTTGGTTAGTGCGTATAGGCCAGTAGCCAGACTCAGATCAAATACCAAGATCTCGTTAAGCGTGTTAAGTATCCGCGAACGCCGACCAGGGCCAGGCCCACCTCTCTCCTAGGTGGTCTCAACCTGCCCTGTCGCTCCACCACAAAGTAACAGTCGGGGGCCGTCGGGAACCCAGGCCCACCACTACCTGGGTGGAACCACCTGCCCCTTCAGCCCCCATCTCCGAACAGTATCACAGGTGATGTAACAGTGGAAATTATATAGTATATGCCCGTGATCACCTCCCGAAGTGATCACGGCCCAGTAGTATAGCATGGCAGACGGACAAGAGTGTAGGGCCACTGATGGAACACTAGCATCCTATACTAAGGAGTAGGATAGCAGATAAGGGTAACAACTGTAGCAACAATGACAGGCTATGCAGTAGAATAGGATTAACCGAAAGCAGTAACATGCTACACTATTCTAATGCAAGCAGTATAGAGAAGAATAGGCGATATCTGGTGATCAGGGGGGGCTTGCCTGGTTGCTCTGGCAAGGAGGGGTCGTCAACACCGTAGTCGAACTGGGGGTTGCCGGCAGCCTCGGGGTCTACCGGAAAGAAGTAACGGAGGGGGAACACAATAAATAACAGAGCAATCAAAGCATCACAAAGTATAACATGGCAAACGCGGTGCTAGAGGTGATGTTACGCAGGGATAGGTAATACCGGGAAAGGGGGGAACATCCGGCAAAGGATTCCCGGTGTTTCACGTTTTCGGACAAACGGACCGGAGGTGGATTGTTGCATGTTCGCTATGCTAGGGACGTGTGGCGGACGAATGGAATGCGTATTCGGATTCGTCTCGTCGTTCTGAGCAACTTTCATATATAAAGTTTTCGATCCAAACTACGGTTATTTTTCCACGATTTTCCGAAGTTATAAAAGTTCTCTAGAATTTCTGAAATTCTACCCAGTCTTAGAATCTGTTTATTGACTAGCCAATTTGTGAGGGCTATAATGGGTTATTCATAGCTCTAATGGGGATTATTCCTATAGATGATTTACTCCACTCCAAGAGTACTACCAATCCAGGCCATCTGATGCCATGAACAGTGCACTTAGCTAGTCCAAATACAGCCCCAAACTAGCTTAGTTAGTAATCTGTTCTTCAGTATTCTCTGTTAATAGAAGATGCACTTTTGTCATTTTTGTAGCAATTAATCCATTCACCTAATGGACTTGTTCCAGTGAGATGAAATGGAGTTGGTCAAGTGTACAAACTATTCCCATCAATTTTTATTTATTTTCGAAGTGATTTGCTATCTGTTTTGTTGATGCAAAAAGGGCTAGTCAGTAAGCAGCAGCAGCACAAAGCTAGCTACTGCTACAGTAACTGAATGTTACTGTAGCAGCGCTGCACTAGTAGCAGCAGGCAGCGAGCAGATGCAGCAAGCAGCAGCTCCCAGGCACGGCGGGCGAGCGGCTGGCCGGGGGAAGGTGGGTGCGGCGCGGGGCCCTTGCGGGAGCTGCGGGTGCACGCGTGGTGAGCGTGTCCAGGGGGCGTAGAGGGCGCGAGCAGGGGAGCGGTGACCGCGAGCTCGACATGAGCTCGGGCACGGTCGGGCGACGGCCTCGGGCGAGCTCGAGTCCGAGCGTACCGGGCACGGCAAGATGCGCTGGAGGTGGCGTTGGCTAGCTAGGAGCTCAGGGAGTTTGACGCGCGGCACATGCGCGAACTTAGCGTGCAGTGGCTGCGGCGGCGGCGCGAATAGCGGAGGCAAGCTTCAGCCATGGTGGTACGGGTAGCTAGGCGCGATGCAACAAGGGGAAAACAATGGGGAATGGGCTGGTGCTCACCGGGGGACCCGCAAGCAAGCGCGAGGGGGTTCGAGGAGGGCCAGAGCAGCAGGATCGACGACGAGGTGCGGCGGCTGTGACGGTGAAGAAGTTGATCATGGCATCATCTTGAGGCCTCCAGGTGCGCACGTAGTAGTTGACGAGGACGACGCGACGCGACGGAGCTCCTGGACACACCGGTGAGACGAGAGGCGGTCGGTGGCCGCGAGATCGACGCGGCGATGATGACGACCGCGTCGGGTCCCTCTCCAGATCGGGGAGGAGAGCGAGGGGGAGAAGGGGGTAGTGGCTAGGGTTTGACCGGGGTCGAGGGAGAGGGTCGAAGGGGGTCTTGTAGTCGAGGGGGAGGCGTGGATGGCCGGCACCTGGCCGGGGCGCCATGGACGGCCTCCACGCCCTCCTGTGAATAGGAGGTGGGAGGAGGGCGGCTGGGCTAGGCCTCCCCAGCCACATGGGCCTAAGCGCCCAGTAGTTTAGGTTTTCTACTTTCTTTTATTTTTGTTTACTGTTTTTCTTTCTATCTACTGTTTTGTGTTAAGTTAATCCACCAAATTGATCTTGTAAAATATGAAACTTGGCTCATAATTTGTATTGCAATTTTGGACACTGCCACAAAAGGTTTGGAGTTATTTTGAAAAGTTCAAAATCATGTTTAAAACTTAAATGGTTCATTAAGATGATGTCGGACCACTTCATAAATTACTAGGGATTAACTGGTGAGCCAAATAATCTTGGTTTAATCATGACAATTAGTTAGCGAATACTTGTAACCCAATGAACATTTTTAATTTACACCTTTAAGAATTAATAATTTGACTTTATTTTAAATTTGAATTTGAATCGGGTTTGAATCAATGCGAGATAAACGACAGTAATCATGGTGACGTGGCATCATTAGTAGAGGGTTACTGTAGCTTAATTATCCGGACGTCACAATTCTCCTCCACCACAAGAAATCTCGTCCCGAGATTTAAGAGGGGAGTAAGGGGGAGAATAGGTTATGAAATTCTAACGATCTTCTTGCTCTTGGTTGCTCTTCTCGAAGAGGTCGATCCATTAGATTGATGTCTTCATTCCTATGCTTCAGTCATCATGATGAAGTCGGCATCCTTTCTTCGGGAACTCCATCGTACTTACGAAAGAATAAGGGGGTAGTTTGGGAGAATGGACCTCTACAGGTTGACTATGTGGTAGATAACATCGGAGAAGGTGGCGGAAAGTAACTCTCGAATTGAAACTTAAGAAAATATCGAGAGAAAAATAAAGAGGTATCATGGGAAGTTTCAAGCGGGCAGGCAATCGTTCGATGCCTGAAACAGTGTGTAAAAGGGGTTCGGCAATAGGGAATAATAATGCATTTGATACTAGAATAGATCTATAGGTAGGGGGCTCGTGAATTACATACGAGGCCAAGTGCGAGGAATAACTTTGGCAACATGGTGTATAGGAGAGTCAGGTTTCGATCTTGGGACCTGTGGGTTATGGGCCCACCATATGGTTAAAAGTAGAAAGGGGGCTGACATCTTGCACGGTCATGTAAGCAAGGCATGCCAGAGGATAGTTTGTCGGTTATGTCGGCAACAACATCAGTACCAAGGGCGAGGTACGAAGAGAACCATTTTCCTGCTTGTTGAACGAGGCGGACCAATAGGCAAAGTTCTCGTCCATCGGTGGCTACCGGAATGTCATCAACAATGGTAACAGGGTCTTGCTGATAGAATTGTGCACCGAGGTGTTTACATAAGCAGGAGAACAGTACTGCTTGGATCATATATATCACAAGAAACGTTAAACCAACCAATGGAAAGGAAAATATGATTATCAAATTAAACAGAACAATGGAAAGGAAAATGTGTTTAAACACATACTTCAAGGGTATATTCTTCCCAAGGACAAGCAGAGCATGATATCCATGACAGGATATAACATAGAATACCATTTAGGTAATGGGAGAGGAATTTCATGACATTACCCATACAATGGTGTTTGGATAATTGAGCAAGAAGCATTCAGCATTGGGCTCCAAATGTTCTTGTTGAAAATCGGAGTACCATAGGCATGCTTCGAGATAGCATTGACAGGGCCTTCAAGCAAAGGTCAGACCTTGGATACACAAAGGATCCATCAGGAATAACTTGTAGAATAAGTCTGGATAACCTTACTGAAAGGAATCTATAACAATAGGGCCTCCGGCCAGGTGTGCTAGGCATGACATCACCTTATCGGTTTAAAGGCCAATGTTATAACTCTTGGGAATATGTCCCAACCATCATATCTGATCGAGATCCAGTTCCGATGGGTGTGAGGATACCTCAGACTCGGGATGAGAAGAAGAGGTGCAACACATTGACGGGATGGCGTTGCAAGATTCTCGGGAAATGAACTATGAAGGCAAGTCCCGAATCATGAGTTCACCATTTAACCAAGGAGAGGATGAATGGGTGGCTGATGAGAACTCAGCGACAATTCATTGAGATTTCCAAAAGATGGATCTCCACAATTAGGTGAACAAGGGGATGACAATTGTTAGATAAAATGATAAAATGAGGTATGCTCGAGGAAACATACCCATTTAAACATTGGTTGAAAGGTGCACCCGAAATATGGGCTGGGTTGCACGAACAATGTTAGAATGGTGACTTAATGAACAAAATAATTAGAATGAAACTATCGATCCTTCACTTCAAAGCAATAGGGTTGCTAGAAGTTTTGAATTCACACCTCAAAGTTCAATTGCCGGTATTCCGATTGGAATCAACACGGGGACCAAGAATGAATGGAGATGGCAAGAAGTAATACTATAACAAGAATCCTTAAGAGGTGGGGCATTCCCAAGACATTCTCGACATAACAGATGGTAATACTCCAAGGTAGAACACATCATAAGCTGGATGGCAAGGAACCCAAGGTACAACACAAATCGTGAACCAGTTTTGTGTTGCGGAAATGCAAGGATGTTGTCAGTGTTAACACAATCATCAAGGGGGAAAGGATGATATCTCTCATCATGGATTCGATTGATATCCTGAAAAAGCTCAGAATGTTGTTGATGATCACGACACATTTGTCGAGAGAGTTCATGAAGATGTAATCGATCGGCGACGACATCAAGTCAAAGGAATGATGAGGCGAAAGGTTATCGGAACCAAGGGTATGACACAAACTCGAAACAAGCTTGCTGTTTAAGGCGAAATGATATGAAGAGAAAAATCGACGTCAGCTTAGCTCGTCGTCGAAAATTGTGCTCCGGGAAGAAAGGACCAGGTAGCACAGTTAAAATTTACCATGATAATGATATGGCCAATCAGGCTAGGAATGACTTGAAGGATTAAACTCATAAGCATCTCTTAAGAGTTATTGAATCGGAGTATGGACTCGATTCACTATTCGGTGTTCTTGGTTGACGACAACCCAGAACCCAGGAAAAATTGGAATCAATGAGAAATAATACTTGAAGAAGAACTCATAAGAAGTAAGATGGTTCTGTGATATTATCGAGATACCACGGGGTAATACTCGAAGGTAGATCATAATAGAGGTTGCAGAGGTATATTGATCTGCAAAAGACAAGTGCTTTAACTTGTCCGAGAAATGGAATCAAGGAGAAAATATGGTCGGAACCACGATTGCAAAGGATCAATTCACAGATACCAAATATGGTCGGAAAATAGTTATTATTACCAGAAGCTTCCATGATAGGAGAAGATTCCATGATAGGATATACATCGTGTCCATGGGCATGAACACAAAGGTTCAAGGTCGACTCCCACTTCCTCAATGCATAACCTTCCATTCACCTCTCACTTTCGAAGAAGTTGTAGTGTTGAAGTTTTATCTAGCAAAATACCAGAAGAGTATGACTCGTGAAAACTTTCGAGTTCACACATATTAGGGAAGGCATAGGTTCAACCCGTCAGGGTATCGTGGAAACATATTCCACAGCTTCAATAGTAAATACCACCAGCTCGAAAACAGAGCATGGTTGAGAAAACAGAGGATACAATTTACCCAAGGCTTTATATATCCATGGAAAGGCTCACAAGGTTATTTGAATATGAAGGACACTATCGAATAATAATCCAATAAAGGATCTAACGGTCCATAGCGGAGCTGATGTGAGCATCGGCACACAACCAGTTGAAGAAAGGATGCAAGGGCATCAGATTATAGAACATCTGATTGATTCGATGCTTAGATATCAAAGGAATTATGATTTCCAAATCGAAGGATCAGAAGCAGACGCTCTGATCAAGGGTGGATAAGTTCAATAGACCTAAGGGTACAATTGACGGCAAATAGATTGGTCGAGAACAAGCTCATGTTCAAAATGACGTCTGAGCCGGACAGATAATTTAAAAGGATTAACTGATGATTGCGTGCATTCGCACTCATGTTGAATCAATAGGATCAAAATGACGGTGTCTAAGGATACTAATGAATATTGCCGGACATATGGAAAGCATCCATAATGCAAGCAGACAAGTATTGCAGAGCAATAAGCTACTGAGGAATTTTGGAGGATCGAATAGTATTTCGAAGACAATTGTGAAACACATGAACAACAGGGAAGGAGCGGATACTCGATAAGGGTGAGAAATTATCCGTAGGGGTATTCAGGTGGCAAGGAACTGCAAGGCAGTAGGCACAAAATATTCTCGGAACATTAGAGGGGATTTCAGGGTATCTTGTTATAACAAGATCAACTAGGAATAAAAGTAAGAACGGCAAGTGTATGTATTTATACATAGGGATATTTCGGTGGTAGGGAATTGCAAAAGCAACAGGCTCAAAGTCTCGAGAGAACATTGGAGAGTATCTTCGAAATCCTTCGGTGGACCAAGTAATCATCTGGAGTAAGGGGCTCTCCGGGTGGAAGTAGTTACGAGAACCTAGAGTCGGCGTTAGTAAAATCATTTAACCCGAATAGAGGAAAGATTAGAGTCCCAGAGTATAGGTCGAGGAATAAAAGATGCTAATTCCACCCATGGCGACGTGGGTCCGTAAGACACACAGCCATGTTAGTAAAAGTTTTGCAATGTCTAGACTCAACTTCGGCCAACGAGTTTGGAAGGGGGATCCCTACAGGCAGTCGGCTCCGATACTAACTTGTGACGCCCCCGATTCAATTATACACTAATCATACACGCAAATGTGTACGATCAAGATCAGGGACTCACGGGAAGATATCACAACACAACTCTAAAACATAAATAAGTCATACAAGCATCATAATACAAGCCAGGGGCCTCGAGGGCTCAATACAAGTGCTCGATCATAGACGAGTCAGCGGAAGCAACAATATCTGAGTACAGACATAAGTTAAACAAGTTTGCCTTAAGAAGGCTAGCACAAACTGGGATATAGATCGAAAGAGGCGCAGGCCTCCTGCCTGGGATCCTCCTAAACTACTTCTGGTCGTCGTCAGCGGCCTGCACGTAGTAGTAGGCACCTCCGGTGAAGTAGGAGTCGTCGTCGACGGTGGCATCTGGCTCCTGGGCTCCAGCATCTGGTTGCGACAACCAGGTAGAATGGAAAGGGGGAAAAGAGGGAGAAAAGCAACCGTGAGTACTCATCCAAAGTACTCGCAAGCAAGGATCTACACTACATATGCATGGGTATATGTGTAAAGGGCCAGATCGGTGGACTGAACTGCAGAATGCCAGAATAAAAGGGGGATAACTAATCCTGTCGAAGACTATGCTTCTGGCAGCCTCCGTCTTGCAGCATGTAGAAGAGAGTAGACTGAAGTCCTCCAAGTAGCATCGCATAGCATAATCCTACCCGGCGATCCCCTCCTTGTCGCCCTGTTAGAGAGCGATCACCGGGTTGTATATGGCACTTGGAAGGGTGTGTTTTATTAAGTATCCGGTTCTAGTTGTCATAAGGTCAAGGTACAACTCCAAGTCGTCCTGTTATCGAAGATCATGGCTATTTGAATAGATTAACTTCCCTGCAGGGGTGCACCACATAACCCAACATGCTTGATCCTATTTGGCCGGACACACTTTTCAGGGTCATGCCCGGCCGCGGAAGATCAACACGTCGCAGCCCCACCTAGGCACAACAGAGAGGTCAGCACGCCGGTCTAAACCTAAGCGCACAGGGGTCTGGGCCCATCGCCCTTAGCACACCTGCACGTTGCGTACACGGCCGGAAGCAGACCTAGCCCCTTAATACAAGCGCGAGCTTACGGTCCAATGCGGCGCGCGCCGCTTAGTCGCTGACGTCGCGAAGGCTTCGGCTGATACCACGACGTCGAGTGCCCATAACTGTTCCCGCGTAGTTGGTTAGTGCGTATAGGCCAGTAGCCAGAATCAGATCAAATACCAAGATCTCGTTAAGCATGTTAAGTATCCGCGAACGCCGACCAGGGCTAGGCCCACCTCTCTCCTAGGTGGTCTCAACCTGCCCTGTCGCTCCGCCACAAAGTAACAGTTGGGGGCCGTCGGGAACCCAGGCCCACCACTACCTGGGTGGAACCACCTGCCCCTTCAGCCCCCATCTCCGAACAGTATCACAGGTGATGTAACAGTGTAAAGTATATAGTATATGCCCGTGATCACCTCCCGAAGTGATCACGGCCCAGTGGTATAGCATGGCAGACGGACAAGAGTGTAGGGCCACTGATGGATCACTAGCATCCTATACTAAGCAGTAGGATAGCAGGTAAGGGTAACAACTATAGCAACAATGACAGGCTATGCAGTATAATAGGATTAACCGAAAGCAGTAACATGCTACACTACTCTAATGCAAGCAGTATAGAGAAGAATAGGCGATATCTGGTGATCAGGGGGGGGCTTGCCTGGTTGCTCTGGCAAGGAGGGGTCGTCAACACCGTAGTCGAACTGGGGGTCGCCGGCAGCCTCGGGGTCTACCGGAAAGAAGTAACGGAGGGGGAACACAATAAATAACAGAGCAATCAAAGCATCACAAAGTATAACATGGCAAACGCGGTGCTAGAGGTGAGCTAACGCAGGGATAGGTAATACCGGAAAAGGGGGGAACATCCGGCAAAGGATTCCCGGTGTTTCGCGTTTTCGGACAAACGGACCGGAGGTGGATTGTTGCATGTTCGCTATGCTAGGGACGTGTGGCGGACGAATGGAATGTGTATTCGGATTCGTCTCGTCGTTCTGAGCAACTTTCATATATAAAGTTTTTCGATCCAAACTACGGTTATTTTTCTATGATTTTCCGAAGTTATAAAAGTTTTCTAGAATTTCTGAAATTCTACCAAGTCTTAGAATCTGTTTATTGACTAGCCAATTTGTGAGGGCTATAATGGGTTATTCATAGCTCTAATGAGGATGATTCCTATAGATGATTTACTCCACTCCAAGAGTACTACCAATCCAGGCCATCTGATGCCATGAACAGTGCACTTAGCTAGTCCAAATACAGCCCCAAACTAGCTTAGTTAGTAATCTGTTCTTCAGTTTTCTCTGTTAACAAAAGATGCACTTTTGTCATTTTTGTAGCAATTAATCCATTCACCTAATGGACTTGTTCCAGTGAGATGAAATGGAGTTGGTCAAGTGTACAAACTATTCCCATCATTTTTATTTATTTTCGAAGTGATTTGCTATCTGTTTTGTTGATACAAAAATGGCTAGTCAGTAAGCAGCATCAGTACAAAGCTAGCTACTGCTACAGTAACTGAATGTTACTGTACCAGCGCTGCACTAGTAGCAGCAGGCAGCGAGCAGATGCAGCAGGCAGCAGCTCCCAGGCACGGCGGGCGAGCGGCTGGCCGGGGCGAGGCCGGGGGAAGGTGGGTGCGGCGCGGGGCCCTTGCGGGAGCTGCGGGCGCACGCATGGTGAGCGTGTCCAGGGGCGTAGAGGGCGCGAGCAGGGGAGCGGTGACCGCGAGCTCGACAGGAGCTCGGGCACGGTCAGGCGACGGCCTCGGGCGAGCTCGAGTCCGAGCGTACCGGGCAGGGCCGTATCTGAGAATTTGGGGGCCCAGTGCAAAATCAAAGTTCAGGCCCTTCATTAAGAAAAAATCGTTAGGGAAAGAAGTTTTTTAAATTTACCATATGTGCAACGCGATTTTTCCAATAGCTATGTGGTGCAAAAAAAGTGCAAATTTATGAATTAATATCTACCAATCTGTATTTTAGTTGGAACGACCAATCTTTCTGCAACTTTTTTCCACAAAATCTTCAAGTTCATCTCCATTAAAGAATTTCAAGCACAACTTTGAAGTGCTACCCTTTTAAAAACAATTCCTCTCCTTTTCATTTTCATTAAAATGAAACCACCAAAAATGACAGTGGCCCTTTGGTAGTTGAAGTGATATTTTAACAATTTAGAGGGGAAAAAATCCACATCAGCAAGTAGTCCCGTCATTGCTGCCATTGGAAAGACCAAAGACAAAGAGTGAAAAGGGCATGCGTCCCCAGGAAGTAATCAAAGGAGAGAAGAATAAAGACCTGGCCAGATTATCAAGGAGTAAATACTCTCCGTAGCTAGTGCTTTGTGTTCCCGAGTGAATTGGCTAATTTCTTCATTTACAGATCGTAGTAGTAAAAACTAATTTGGGGGCCCCATTTTCTTGGGGGCCCTGTGCAGTTGCACATCCTGCACATGTGCCCCATACGGGCCTGGTACCGGGCACGGCAAGATGCGCTGGAGGTGGCGTTGGCTAGCTAGGAGCTCAGGGAGTTCGACGCGCGGCACATGCGCGAACTTAGCGTGCAGTGGCTGCGGCGGCGGTGCGAATAGTGGAGGCGAGCTTCGGCCATGGTGGTACGGGTAGCTAGGCGCGACGCAACAAGGGGAAAACAATGGGGAATGGGCTGGTGCTCACCGGGGGATCCGCAAGCAAGCGCGAGGGGGTTCGAGGAGGGCCAGAGCAGCAGGATCGACGGCGAGGTGCGGCGGCTGTGACGGTGAAGAAGTTGATCATGGCATCATCTTGAGGCCTCCAGGTGCGCACGTAGTAGTTGACGAGGACGAGCGCGATGCGACGGAGCTCCTGGACACACCGGTGAGACGAGAGGCGGTCGGTGGCCACGAGATCGACGCGGCGACGATGACGACCGCGTCGGGTCCCTCTCCAGATCGGGGAGGAGAGCGAGGGGGGAGAAGGGGGTAGTGGCTAGGGTTTGACCGGGGTCGAGGGAGAGGGGCGAAGGGGGTCTTGTAGTCGAGGGGGAGGCGTGGATGGCCGGCACCTGGCCGGGGCGCCATGGACGGCCTCCACGCCCTCCTGTGAACAGGAGGTGGGAGAAGGGCGGCTGGGCTAGGCCTCCCCAGCCACATGGGCCTAAGCGCCCAGTAGTTTAGGTTTTCTACTTTCTTTTATTTTTGTTTACTGTTTTTCTTTCTATCTACTGTTTTGTGTTAAGTTAATCCACCAAATTGATCTTGTAAAATATGAAACTTGGCTCATAATTTGTATTGCAATTTTGGACACTGCCACAAAAGGTTTGGAGTTATTTTGAAAAGTTCAAAATCATGTTTAAAACTTAAATGGTTCATTAAGATGATGTCCGACCACTTCATAAATTACTAGGGATTAACTGGTGAGCCAAATAATCTTGGTTTAATCATGACAATTAGTTAGCGAATACTTGTAACCCAATGAACATTTTTAATTTACCCCTTTAAGAATTAATAATTTGACTTTATTTTAAATTTGAATTTGAATCGGGTTTGAATCAATGCGAGATAAACGACAGTAATCATGCTGACGTGGCATCATTAGTAGAGGGTTACTGTAGCTTAATTATCCGGACGTCACAGTAAGAGAAAGGAGAGACATAACTTGTGAGGTACGTCGATCGATGGGGGGGTAGTTAAAGTCGATCTAGGTATATGTTGGGAGATCGATCGGTATACATGCATGTGTGTGTTAGAAGCAAATGAGGCACGAGGAGAAGGATAGAGAGAGAGGGATGCATGTAGGAGGTGGTACGAGAGGCATACTATATCGAGGGGGAGGAGTGTGCGAGTACGAGAACGATGAAAAGAGTGGTGGGAGTGAGGCATGGACGGTGACAAGAGAAGAGGGGAAGCTTGTGTTTGTGCTAGGCACACCTGGCTAGAGAGGCATATCGATCGATGTGTGCCGTAAAGAAGGAGCTGGGGGGCCTACACACACCGTGGGTGAACGACCTAATGTGAAAAGACGAATTTGCGCGATGGAGCTAGAGAATGCTGAGGGAGGGTGAGAGGGATGCGGGCGTGTGCATGCACAAGAGAAAGTTAGCGCTAGCTACAAAGATAAGAGGGTTGTGTGGGTGTAAAAGACGAATAGAGATCATATATACTTCATTATAAAAAGCGAATTCGGATATTTGAAGAATTTATCATAGTGTTTCAAACCGACGGATGTGTGAATATATATAACGGTGATACACATGGTGTGGTTATGAACATGGTATACTACATTTAATATATTTTATCTCTACTCTTATAAAAAACGGAGTTGTTGATGATGGTGTGCCTGCCATCCTGCATTATAGGCCGTCTGATTTATATCTGGCGGATAGCAAGGAAACTATGATGGTTGAAGTTGGCAACAATCATGATTGTAGATTCTTATTGAAATAGAGAAACAAATTCAAATTTAGTTTGAATTGCAGCGGTATTATAGACATTTGGAATGCACTAAAATGTTGGTATGAGTAGGTTACATGCATTATACAGCAAGCGAAAAAATTTAATCGGACATAACATGGATTCATACTCCCTCCTTCCATCTACACAGGGCGTAATGAGATTTTTAAGACCACCTTTGACTATTGACAAGATTAATAGTATATGACATGCACAATGTGAAAATTATATCATTGAAAGAACCTTTCACAGACGAATTTAACGGTGTGCTTTGTGTAAGTTGCATGTCATATATCATTGCTCTAATATTTGGTCAAAGTTAGCATCGAAAAACGCATTAGGCCCTATATAGATGGAAGGAGGGAGTAGCTTTGAATAGCATTTGTATAATAAAACGGGGCAAGACTCTCTCTTTGTGTGGTGTGAATAGTTTTATTTTTTTGTTTTCTTTTTGGTTGAGGGAAGTGCGAATTGATTTGGTACGTACAAGTACAATATTACGACACGTTAGGCTTGTCCCTAAAATTCAACCCGCGTCTTGTTATATCCCGAAAATTCAGATATCGTGCTCCCAAAACTGGCGCCTTCATAACCCACGCCTTGCTATCCCGAAATTACAACGCGCGCGAAAACTCCCTCCAGCTGCCAAATCCTGACACGCGAAATCCCCCTTCTAACCCTGAGCCGAAAGCACCGCTAGTTCAAATCGGTGGGGGGTACTTTTGTAACACACCCTACATTTTGGAGAAGCGCGTTCCTAAGTCATGCTTCACCCCCTCCCATCACCCCCTTTTCCCATTCGAAATCCCAGGCCGCCATAACCTCTATGCTCCAGCCGCGAAACCCCACCCTCCTCCGTCCGCCACGTCATCACTGCCCAGCCGGAGCCTCTTCCCCGACGACGTCGTCCACCGCAACAGCTCGACGTCCCTCTTCCACCTCCCTCGATGAGGATCCGTTGTCCATCTCGCCGTCCCGCCGGTTCAGCCGCCCCGTCCTCCACCTCCAAGGAGCTGCTCCGACGATCGCCTCGTCTATCGCGGCTGCTCCATCCCCACAGCGCCGCCTTAACCTGCTCCACCGGAACTGCAGCATCCTCACCGACTCCTTGGACGAAGCCGAGGCCTACTCGGCGCCACCAAAGAGGTTGTACACTCATCGCATCGCACCTTCTCCTTAACTCGACCTCCAGGCGCCGACGGTGCTCCATCCCGCACCCCCATGGAACGGCTACCTTGAAGCCGGCGCCGCGGGCGACATCTCCACGGCAGCTCTCCCCCAGTGCGAGGCCCCTTCGGCGGCGGCGGCCATACCAGCCGGATCTGCTGCTACTGCTCTGGCTCTCGCTCGATCGCTCGCTCGCCCAGCTGCTGCTGCTGCTCTCCCCCTCGCTCGTGCTGCTGCTCTGCTCCGATTAAGCCACACTTCAGTCGACTGAATCGACTTTTGGGTCAGTCGATTTTCAGGGGTTGGGGGGGGGCTCGCCGGAGTTAAGGAAGAACCACCCGCAGCGGGGACGGGGGCTCGCTGGAGAGGTACCCCACTATCTATCTTAGGGTTCAGGGTGGGGGCAGGGGGCCTAGAGGGCTGGCCGGGGCGGCGGTGGCGAGTTGTTTCGGGGCGGCGAGGCGGCGCTGGGGCCGGTGGTTCGGACGGTGGTGGCTGGCGGCTCACGGGGGTGCAGGTTGAAGATGAACTGCAGGCCCTCCCTAAACTACATGTCAAGTGCCTCTCTGCTACCATTGCGTTCAGTTTCGACAGTAGCATTCAGATTCCATAGTAAATTTCAGTTTTGACAGTTAAGTTCAAAGTCAACAGTTTTTACCTCATCTGTTGTAGTCAGGTGGTTTTTGGTGATGTTAATTTTACATCCATTTTACATCATCTATTGGAAATGCTATTAGAATCCCACTTGAGATTGACGATGTCTGTCTTGTGCTGCTTCAGCCTTGACGTCTTACGGCTCACTGGAGCTGCTCCAACGACAGAACGATCCATCACAACAGAGCAGTGCCCTGGACGCCGTCTACAGATTCCTCAGATCTTCCTCCACACCTCCAACAGCCACCTTTGCCTCAACTGCTTCAGCGACCAACCCAATGATGCTGAGGTCGACACGGCTACGGCAAAGAGGTTGTACACTTGTTGCATCACTTATTACTATACATTCACGTCGATCCATTAGGGCTATTTTGGTTCAACGGAAAAACATCGATCCACTGGTTATTACCATCACTTTAAATTTCTGCATGCTCTCCTTACATAATCTCACCATATTTTTTTGTATGCATGTCAGATATTGTACACAGTCATGTTGAACATGTAGAGAAAAAGAGAAGAGTTTTGTGCGGTAATACAATGTCATGCAGACATCGCTCCATGGTGGGTTCAATGGAAAACCCTCCCCACCCCTCTCCAGATTGTAATCCAGAGGAAGATATCTGTTCTGAGGCGGATTCGGACGCCGCTGACCACTCCTATTTACCCCCCAAGGTGTTTGCTCTACCTTGGCATGATGATGTTAGTCATATCATGCATATGTTGCCTTGCAGTGCCTACTTTTGACATCATATATGGCATTTGCTTAGTTTAGACATGTTCTGTAATGCCACCTGTTTAGTTTCTATATTATATATGGGAATTATGCAGTCTCATGTCTTTTAGCCAGCCATAATATATGTGAAATGTGCAATGTCATCCTGCTTAACCAGGCATCATATATTTGAATGATATCTTTCCCATCCTTTTCTTCATTACATTTCCATTTGTCGACAATGTTTGTACATTAAACTACTCTTCCTGTGAATCAGCCATTTGGGTGGGAGATGGAAAAATCTGGAGTGAAAACAAGGCCTTCAGAGCAGACAGTGCTACCTGTCGAAGCAGATCTCTTGTTGGGTCCCGATAGCTCCTCAGAGATGGATTCAGAGACAGATGACCAGTCCTATTCCCCCACTGAGGTGTATGCTCTAACTTGGCACGGTTATACTGCTCATATCATGCATACGTTGTCTTGCATTGCATAGTTTAGACATCATATACACAATATTCAACACCATGTTCTTAGTTCAGACATCATATCGAATGCCCTCTGTCTAGCATATAAATCATATATGTGAATTAAATGATGCAATCCTGATTACTTAGATAACATGTAGGTGAATTATGTCAGGTGATCCTGTTTAGTTATTCATCATATCTTTGAATTATGTTATGCTATGCTATCCAGTTTAGATAGACATCATATATCTGAAATTATGTCATGCTATCCGTTTTAGTTAAACAATATACATGTCAACTATTTCATGCCCTCTTTTTTCCACACTATCTATTGCATCTGTCTCTCATATAATGTCTATACATTCAACTATGTTTCCTGTTTATCAGCCATTTGAATTGGAGCAGGTGATGCCAGTATCAGATAGCACCCCAGTTGTACATGCACAAGAACTAGCCCTACCACACATAACCCAAACTCTCGCGGATTGTATCCCTACTACGATGGACAGAGAACCAGCTTCACCCAATCTAACCCCAACCCCAGCCGATAGTAACCCAGTTCCTGTTGACACAGCACCATCTCCACCATAGAGCTCCCAAACAAGAGCAGTTAGTAAGGCAGCTCTAGTGCCCAAAGGGCCAGTACTATCACGGCGAACCCCAACTCCACCAGTTAGTACGCCTATTCATGTGGAGGAAGCACAACCAGCTAGTCGTAGTTTAGCATCTATCGCATTTGATATTGTTAAATCGTATGTGCGTATCTTCCCATCTTGGAAATATTATACTGAAGATGAAGGAAAATGCCAGTTGCAGGTGTTTGTCCAGGAGTTATGTGTAAGTAATGTTATTCATGGCAATTACTTTGCTTTGTCCCATACATCCTACCTCCATGATGGTTATAATACAACAAATTTTCCCATTTTTCTCTATAGAGAAGGACCGATTTGGAAACTCAGGATGAGGTAACATGTGCTAATACCTCTGCTATCTTCAAGAATGCTTGGTGGCAGTATCGGAATTACCTGAAGAAAACGTACTTCACCGGCAAAGAAACTCATCAAATTCCCTTACGTTCTCCTGAGACACATTTACTGGACGATGACTAGGAACGCCTTGTTCTGTACTGGTCCCGAACCAAGAATGTGGTAAGGTCTATGAGCTCATTTTCTATTTTTAAGTATTATATTCTTGCATCTTACTGTACTCTGTTCATGTAGAACAAGTGCCTAAACCTGAAGAACAACTGTTCTAATTTAAGATTCCATTGCTACCATAGGACATAGATATATGTTTGTTTGATGCTTTTATTATGTACTAGTAGTTGGCAATAGAAGACTTGGTAGTTTAATCCTGTCCACCTTACTAATGAACTAGTTCACCGAAATGAGTTTCATATACTAGTACATGCTAAACTTGTTATGTGTCTGCTTGTTTCTTCTTTTAGAATGCTGACAGAATATTGGGGAAGAGTGCCTTATTAAGCAACGGTAAAGGAAGTAATGCAGATAAGGTTCAGGATAGTGACACATCCTGTCTTGGTTTACTGTTGGAGTTACTGGCCACTACCGCTTGCACAAGCTATTGAAACTCACTGTCTGAATCAGTTCGGTTTGTTGAGTCTCAACTACAAGTTGAAAGACATCGATCAGCTGTGCTGCGACAAGAAGCGGAAGGACTGCGGAAGTCCCTGGAGCATTCAGATGCATACTTTCTGGTGCAACACCAAGCGTTGGAGGATTTTAGCGCCAAACAGGACAAATCTAATCAGCTTGCTAAGCTTATTGCCAGCATGGTGGATACCCAGGATAACGTTTCTTGAGCTCTTCTGAAGTTGTTTCAGTTATGCTCTTGTTTTGCTGCCGCATCTATTTGCACTGGTGGCCAATTTTGACGGCCAGTGTATATGATATGCTGCTTTGTTCCCTATATTTGCACTGGTGGCGAACTTTGATGCCCAGTGGATGTAATATGTGTAATAGCCGTGATAGCCTAGCGTTAGTTGCTTGCTTATTTATTTCCTTTTTGTCTTTTTTATTTGTTTGCTTGTAGTCATTGCAGTTCTTTTTCCGCGGTTAACTAGTGGCTGCAATAACCTATTTTTTAAAACTAGGCCACAATAACCATGGGCTAATATTTACTGTAGTGACACTGGGCCTCCTACGGGCCGTAGAAACAGTGGGCCTTTTACGGGCCGTAGAAACAGTAGGCCTTCTACGGGCTGTAGAAACAATGGGCCTTCTAGGGGTCGTATCATCAATGGGCCTTATACGGGACGTATGATCAATTGGCCAAACATGGGCCAATAACAGGCCGCATTATGGCCGTAAACGGTCTAGAGTTGGAATCGTCCGTTCATGGGCCGACCGTAATGGGCCATCGTTAATAGGTTGTATTTGATGACGCTATGAAAACGGCCCAACGTATTAGCGGACCACAAATGAGCGGACTGTAACCATGGGCTGAATTTGGCCCACAAGCAGAAAATGACAGTAACGGGCCGTAAGTAAACGAATGCTGGAAATGAGCCCAAGAATAAATGGGCTCTGAGAAGGCCGAAAGATAACATGGGCTGGAAATGGCCCAACGGAATAATGGGCCGTTAATGGGTATAAAGTGATACACTATTCATTACGGGCCAGTTTCACCACGGGCCGTTAATGGGTGTAAAGTGATACACTGTTCATTACGGGCCAGTTTCACCACGGGCCGTTAATAGGCCAAGAGTTACATAGGGCCTCATATGGGCTGAAAGACGTCATGGGCCATACATGGGCCAGAAGTGAAAACGGGCTGGAATCATATTGGATGGCCCAGATGACGCTACTGGGCCTAATTCGGATAGGGCGTAACGGGCCTTGGGTTAGCGGGCTGTAAATGGGCTATATGCGAATAGGTCATTAACAGGCTTTCCATGGGCCGGCCCGCCAGCTTTTGACCAAGTCAAACGGGCCGGCCTTTTCACAGGAATGGGCCTCTGTTGGGTCGTGCCACGTGTCGACGTATCATAGGCGCCTATTTGACCAACTGACGAGCTGACACGTGTTTCGTCCGGCCAATAAGAATTTTACACGTGGAAATTTCCCATTGGTCGGGGCTGTTAACGGGTTATCGGATTCAAAACCCGACCCGATAGCTTAACGGCGTTCCGTTACGGTGGATGCCACGTGTCGGTCACCCTTGACGAAAGCACTTCTGTGACGCGCGATTTATCGTCATGGAAGTGGACACTTCCGTGATGATAATTTTGGTAATGTCATGGAACACTTCTACGACAGCACAGGTATGACTATCTTGGTTCTGTCATAAATTTTTCATGGATGTACATGCATGACAAAAAAAGCGACCTACTGTGACAAACACGTATCATCACGGAAGTGTATTTTTTTGTAGTGCTAGTCCGCATCTTTGCTACTAACATCTTTCAACTTAGTTTTCTCTAGGAACATAATAAAATAAAACAGGGGAGCTAAACGCGAGCTATTGATCTACAACATAGATATGCTAATACTGCTAGGACTAAGTTCATGATAAATTAAAGTTCAATTAATCATATTACTTAAGAACTCCCACTTATATATACATCCCTCTAATCATCTAAGTGATCACATGATCCAAATCAACTAAACCATAACCGATCATCACGTGAGATAGAGTAGTTTTCAGTGGTGAACATCACTATGTTGATCATATCTACTATATGTTTCACGCTCGGCCTGTCGGTCTCAGTGTTCCGAGGCCATATCGGCATATGCTAGGCTCGTCAAGTTTAACCTGAGTATTCTGCGTGTGCAAAACTGGCTTGCACCCGTTGTAGATGGACGTAGAGCTTATCACACCCGATCATCACGTGGTGTCTGGGCATGACGAACTTTGGCAACGGTGCATACTCAGGGAGAACACTTTTATCTTGAAATTTAGTGAGAGATCATCTTATAATTCTACCGTCAATCAAAGCAAAATAAGATTCATAAAAGATAAACATCACATGCAATCAATATAAGTGATATGATATGGCCATCATCATCTTGTGCTTGTGATCTCCATCTCCGAAGCACCATCATGATCACCATCGTCACCGGCGCGACACCTTGATCTCCATCGTAGCATCATTGTCGTCTCACCAACTATTGCTTCTACGACTATCGCTACTGCTTAGTGATAAAGTAAAGCAATTACAGGGCGATTGCATTGCATACAATAAAGCGACAACCATATGGCTCCTGCCAGTTGCCGATAACTCAATTACAAAACATGATCATCTCATACAATAAATATAGCATCATGCCTTGACCATATCACATCACAACATGCCCTGCAAAAACAAGTTAGACGTCCTCTACTTTGTTGTTGCAAGTTTTACGTGGCTGCTATGGGCTGAGCAAGAACCGTTCTTACCTACGCATCAAAACCACAATGATAGTTCGTCAAGTTAGTGCTGTTTTAACCTTCTCAAGGACCGGGCGTTGCCACACTCGGTTCAACTAAAGTTGGAGAAACTGACACCCGCTAGTCACCTGTGTGCAAACCACGACGGTAAAATTAGTCTGGCGTAAGCGTACGCGTAATGTCGGTCTGGGCCGCTTCATCCAACAATACGATCGAACCAAAGTGTGACATGCTGGTAAGCAGTATGACTTGTATCGCCCACAACTCACTTGTGTTCTACTCGTGCATATAACATCAACGCATAAAACTAGGCTTGGATGTCACTGATGGGGAACGTAGTAATTTCAAAATTTTCCTACGCACACGCAAGATCATGGTGATGCATAGCAACGAGAGGGGAGAGTGTGTCCATGTACCCTCGTAGACCGAAAGCGGAAGCGTTAGCACAACGCGGTTGATGTAGTCGTACGTCTTCACGATCCGACCGATCAAGTACCGAACGCGCGGCACCTCCGAGTTCAGCACACGTTCAACTCGATGACGTCCCTCAAACTACGATCTAGCCGAGCTTTGAGGGAGAGTTCTGTCATCATGACGGTGTGGTGACGATGATGATGTTCTACCGACGCAGGGCTTCGCCTAAGCACCGCTATGATATTATCGAGGTGGATTATGGTGGAGGGGGCCACCGCACACGGCTAAGAGATCCAAGGGATCAATTGTTGTGTCTATGGGGTGCCCCCTGGCCACGTATATAAAGGAGTGGAGGAGGGGGAGGGCCGGCCTAGCTATGGCGCGCCCTGGAGGAGTCCTACTCCCACCGGGAGTACGATTTCCCCCCTTCCATGTAGTAGGAGTAGGAGTCAAGGAAAGGGAATAAAGAAGAGAAGGAAGGAGGGGGCGCAGCCCGTCCCCCTAGTCCAATTCGGACTAGGCCTTGGGGGGCGCAGCCTCCCTTCTCTCTTTCCCCTAAAGCCCAATAAGGCCCATATACTCCCCGGAGAATTCCCGTAACTCTCCGGTACTCCGATAAATACCCGAACCACTCAGAACCTTTCCGATGTCCGAATATAGTCGTCTAATATATCGATCTTTATGTCTCGACCATTTCGAGACTCATCGTCATGTCCCCGATCTCATCAGGGACTCTGAACTACCTTCGGTACATCAAAACACATAAACTCATAATATAACCATCATCGAACTTTAAGCGTGCGGACCCTACGGGTTCGAGAACTATGTAGACATGACCGAGACACGTCTCCGGTCAATAACCAATAGCGGAACCTGGATGCTCATATTGGCTCCCACATATTCTATGAAGATCTTTATCGGTCAAACCGCATAACAACATACGTTGTTCCCTTTGTCATCGGTATGTTACTTTCCCGAGATTCGATCGTCGGTATCTCAATACCTAGTTCAATCTCGTTACCGGCAAGCCTCTTTACTCGTTCCGTAATACATCATCCCGCAACTAACTCATTAGCTGCAATGCTTGCAAGGCTTATAGTGATGTGCATTACTGAGTGGGCCCAGAGATACCTCTATGACAATCGGAGTGACAAATCCTAATCTCGAAATATGCCAACCCAACAAGTACCTTCGGAGACACCTGTAGAGCACCTTTATAATCACCCAGTTACGTTGTGACGTTTGGTAGTACACAAAGTGTTCCTCCGATAAACGGGAGTTGCATAATCTCATAGTCATAGGAACATGTATAAGTCATGAAGAAAGCAATAGCAACATACTAAACGATCAAGTGCTAAGCTAACGGAATGGGTCAAGTCTTTGTCCATGGCTAGGAAACATAACCATCTTTGATCAATGAGCTAGTCAAGTAGAGTCATACTAGTGACACTCTGTTTGTCTATGTATTCACACATGTATCATGTTTCCGGTTAATACAATTCTAGCATGAATAATAAACATTTATCATGATATAAGGAAATAAATAATAACTTTATTATTGCCTCTAGGGCATATTTCCTTCATATTTGTTCTACCTTTAGCTCCTCGTTGGGTTCGACACTCTTACTTATCGAAAGAGGCTACAATTGATCCCCTATACTTGTGGGTTATCAGCCGCCGACGACGACATCTGCGGATGCCTATCCCCTTCTTGGAGGCTTCGCTTATTGGCCCTTCCTCTGTCAAACTGAGGGTTTCCTGTTCACTTGGCTCGTCGTGTGGTTTGTGCCTTGGAGTGGTGGCTTGGGTGGTGAGGCATGTTGAGGCGGTCCGAGTAGACTTGGGCTAATTGCTAGGAACTAGCTAGCTTAGTTTGGCTTAGCTCAGTCCTTGATTTTGGTTCTTGTTGTAGCTATTGGTGCTTTCATTGTATGGCGGGTGTCCCCAGCAGGGTGTGAGTGTGCGTTTGTATCCTTCATTTGTAATGGTCGTGGTTTTATTTATAAAGTGGGGCGGAAGCCTTTTTCGGTATATCACTGTCCTCCTAACCACCCAACCACAGGTTGGTTTGCGGAGAAACACACCTTCATTAGGTATAGATTTATGACTCTCTTGGGAGGCCTAACAAAATAAAACAAATATTAGTTCTTATATACATCAAGATTACGAGAAAAAAATGTACTGGCCTGAGGATTTATATATTATCTCCAGTGGGGAAACCTGAAAAGGCATACTGATGATTGATCGTTTCTGATTTGTTGAACCAAAGAAAACAAATTGCAATAGCAAAGAGCCTACCTGCACCAGCAAAGTCCCAAAAGCTGCAAGTGAATCATCATCTTGGAGTGAACCCATGTCACGGTCAGAGACTCAAGAGCATCCAATATTCAGAGATTTTGATCAAGTAGCCTCAAATTGGAGGGGAAACTATCTAGGGTTCTATTGCCAAGAAGGGGAGAGTAGGCCAACCACTCAGTAGCGGCTAGGTGAAGGATCGATATAGTTGACTAGAGGGGGGTGAATAGGCAACTAACAATTTTTAGCTTTTCTTTACCAATTTAAACTTTGCATCAAAGTAGGTTGTCTAGATAAGCAACTAGGTGAGCAACCTATATGATGCTACAACAACAAGTACACAAGCAAGCAAGGAATGTAATACAAGATAAGCTTGCACAAGTAAAGGGACAAGATAACCAAGAGTGGAGTCGGTGAAGACGAGGATGTGTTACCGAAGTTCCTTCCCTTTGAGAGGAAGTACGTCTCCGTTGGAGCGGTGTGGAGGAACAATGCTCCCCAAGAAGCCACTAGGGCCACCGTATTCTCCTCACGCCCTCACACAATGCGAGATGTTGTGATTCCACTATTGGTGCCCTTGGAGGCGGCGAGCGAACCTTTACAAACAAGGTTGGAGCAATCTCCACAACTTAATTGGAGGCTCCCAACAACACCATGAAGCTTCACCACAATGGAATATGGCTCCGCGGTGACCTCAACCATCTAGGGTGCTCAAACACCCAAGAGTAACAAGATCTGCAAGGGATTAGTGGGGGGAATCAAATTTCTCTTGGTGGAATTGTAGATCAGGGCCTTCTCAACCAATCCATAGAATATCAACAAGTTTGATTGGCTAGGGAGAGAGATCAGGCGAAAATGAAGCTTAGAGCAACAATGGAGCTTGGGAGTGGAAGAGGTGGTCAACTCAGAGAAGAAGACTCCCCTTATATAGTGACAGAACAAAACCAACCGTTATCCACTAACTCAGCCTGCGAAGAGCGGTACTACCGCACCAGACAAGAGGTACTACCGCATGGCTCTACGTTACTACCGCTGGCGAGGCAGGAGCTAGACCAGACCTGCAGCATAGAAGCAGAGAGCGGTAGAACCGTTGGCGCGATACTACTGATACGTCTCCAATGTATCTATAATGTTTGATTGCTCCATGCTATATTATCTACTGTTTTGGACTATATTGGTCTTTATTTTCCACTTTTATGTTACTTTTGGGACTAACCTATTAACCGGAGGCCCAACCCAGAATTGCTGTTTTTTGCCTATTTCAGTGTTTCGAAGAAACGGAATATCAAACGGAATGAAACCTTCGGGAACATGATTTTCTCATCAGATAAGATCTAGGAGACTTGGACCCTCCGTCAAGAAAGCCACGAGGCGGTCACGAGGGTGGAGGGCTCCCCCCCTAGGGCGCGCCCCCTGCCTCGTGGGCCCCTCGAAGCTCCACCGACGTACTCCTTCCTCCTATATATACCTACGTACCCCCAAACGATCAGATACGGAGCCAAAAACCTAATTCCACCGCCGCAACTTTCTGTATCCACGAGATCCCATCTTGGGGCCTGTTCCAGAGCTCCGCCAGAAGGGGAATCCACCACGGAGGGCTTCTACATCATCACCATAGCCTCTCTGATGAAGTGTGAGTAGTTTACCTCACACCTTCGGGTCCATAGTTAGTAGCTAGATGGCTTCTTCTCTCTTTTTGGATCTCAATACAATGTTCTCCCCCTCTCTCGTGGAGATCTATTCGATGTAATCTTCTTTTTGTGGTGTTTTGTTGAGACCGATGAATTGTGGGTTTATGATCAAGATTATCTACGAACAATATTTGAATCTTCTCTGAATTCTTTTATGTATGATTGGTTATCTTTGCAAGTCTCTTTGAATTATCTGTTTGGTTTGGCCTACTAGATTGGTTTTTCTTCCAATGGGAGAAGTGCTTAGCTTTGGGTTCAATCTTGCGGTGTCCTTTCCCAGTGACAGTAGGGGCAGCAAGGCACGTATTGTATTGTTGCCATCGAGGATAACAAGATGGGGTATTTATCATATTGCATGAATTTATTCCTCTACATCATGTCATCTTGCTTAAGGCGTTACTCTGTTTTCTTGAACTTAATACTCTAGATGCGTGCTGGATAGTGGTCGATGAGTGGAGTAATAGTAGTAGATGCAGGCAGGAGTCGGTCTACTTGTCTCGGATGTAATGCCTATATACATGATCATACCTAGATATTCTCATAACTATGCTCAATTATGTCAATTGCTCAACAGTAATTTGTTCACCCACCGTAGAAATATGTATGCTCTTGAGAGAAGCCACTAGTGAAACCTATGGCCCCCGGGTCTATTCTCATCATATCAATCTCCAATCACTTTATTATTGATTTGCTTTTTTACTTTGCCTTTTATTTTACCTTGCATCTTTATATCAAAAATACCAAAAATATTATCTATCATCTCTATCAGATCTCACTCTCGTAAGTGACCGTGAAGGGATTGACAACCCCTAATCGCGTTGGTTGCGTTGAGCTATTGTTTTTGTGTAGGTACGAGGGACTAGCGCGTTGCCTCCTACTGGATTGATACCTTGCTCAAAAACTGAGGGAAATACTTACGCTACTTTGCTGCATCATCCTCTCCTCTTCGGGGAAATCCAACGCAGTGCTCAAGAGGCAGCAAGAAGAATTTCTGGCGCCGTTGCTGGGGAGTCTACGCAAAAGTCAACATACCAAGTACCCATCACAATCCCTATCTCTCGCACTACATTATTTGCCATTTGCCTCTCGTTTTCCTCTCCCCCACTTCACCCTTGCCGTTTTATTCGCCCTCTCTTTTCCGTTTGCCTTTTTCTCGCTTGCTTGTCGTTATGTCTGAAATTGGGGAAATTATCGCCGATATGGGCGATAATAATATCATAGAAAATTCTGAAGCTCCTGCTGAAGAATCCCCTACCTATCATACAAAAAGATTTCGAATCAGTAGTGGTAATATTATTGGAAAAGGAGTTATTCAAGATTTCTTTACTTGTGCCAGTGCTTTGCCCTCTATGGGCGGTTCTATTCTTCATAGAACTAGTAGTCTTGCGGACGCTATTGCCATGCTTATCGTTGAACTTGAAAGGCAATTTATGCATATGCACCCTTCTATACAAAGAATTTTCCTAGAATTTTCTAATATCGAACACTCCTCTGTTAAGCGTACCGCTACTATCTTTTTGGCTCATGAATTCAGATTTATAATAAAAGAAGACAAAGAAATCTTTCCACATTATAGGGTGGACGATGGCCGTCCTCCCATAGAATCTATCCTCTTTGATCAAGAAGAAATTATGCGTTTTCAATCTCTTGACTATGTTGCTTTCAATGAAAACCTTAGAAAAAAGGTGCCAACCAATATTTTAATTGATAGAATCTCTGAACTTAATGATGGTTTGGCTATTCAAAATAATGAGCTAGGATACTCTCTTGAGTGTAGGCTCACAAGGTTCTGTCAAAAGAACGCTTATAATGATGAATTGATTGTGCATTATGAAGGGCCGAAAGAGGAACCTATACCTCCTAAAATTGATCTTGGGGATTTTTGCCCTATCAAATTTAGCTCTTTTGATTACTTTTGCTTGCCTCAAAGAAAACTTGCTGCCGAACGTAGGGAGTATGAAATGAGTTTCACCGATCTATCTTATTACTTTGGCACTACCTAGATATATCCTTGCTTTTATGCCTAGCTAGGGGCGTTAAACGATCGCGCTTGTTGGGAGGCAACCCATTTTTTTTGCTTCTGTTTAGGAACAAATAATCCATCTACCTTCTGTTTAGATGTGGTTTTATCTTTTAATTAGTGTTTGTGCCAAGTTAAACCCATAGGATCTTCTTGGATGATAGTTATTTGATCTTGCTGTAATTTCCAGAAACTTTCTGTTCACAAAAACAATTGTTAAAAATCATCAGAACGTGATAAAATACTGATTCCAATTGCTGCTGATCAATAAACAAATTTCCTAGGTCTTCCTATTTTGGCTGATGTTTTGGAGTTCCAGAAGTTTGCGTTAGTTACAGATTACTACAGACTGTTCTGTTTTTGACAGATTCTGTTTTTCGTGTGTTGTTTGCTTATTTTGATGAATCTATGGCTGGTAAAATAGTTTATAATCCATAGAGAAGTTGGAATACAGTAGGTTTAACACCAATATAAATAAAGAATGAGTTCATTACAGTACCTTGAAGTGGTCTTTTGTTTTCTTTCGCTAACGGAGCTCACGAGATTTCTGTTGAGTTTTGTGTTGTGAAGTTTTCAAGTTTTGGGTGAAATCTTTTGATGGATTATGGAACAAGGAGTGGCAAGAGCCTAAGCTTGGGGATGCCCATGGCACCCCCAAGATAATCCAAGTACACCAAAAAGTCAAAGCTTGGGGATGCCCCGGAAGGCATCCCCTCTTTCGTCTACTTCCATCGGTAATTTTACTTGGAGCTATATTTTTATTCACCACATGATATGTGTTTTGCTTGGAGCGTCTTGTATGATTTGAGTCTTTGATTTTTAGTTTACCACAATCATCCTTGCTGTATACACCTTTTGAGAGAGCCATACATGAATTAGAATTTGATAGAATACTCTATATGCTTCACTTATATCTTTTGAGCTTTATAGTTTTGCTCTAGTGCCTCACTTATATACCTACGTACCCCCAAACGATCAGATACGGAGCCAAAAACCTAATTCCACTGCCGCAACTTTCTGTATCCACGAGATCCCATCTTGGGGCCTGTTCCGGAGCTCCGCCGGAAGGGGAATCCACCATGGAGGGCTTCTACATCATCACCATAACCTCTCCGATGAAGTGTGAGTAGTTTACCTCAGACCTTCGGGTCCATAGTTAGTAGCTAGATGGCTTCTTCTCTCTTTTTGGATCTCAATACAATGTTCTCCCCCTCTCTCGTGGAGATCTATTCGATGTAATCTTCTTTTTGCGGTGTATTTGTTGAGACCGATGAATTGTGGGTTTATGATCAAGATTATCTACGAACAATATTTGAATCTTCTCTGAATTCTTTTATGTATGATTGGTTATCTTTGCAAGTCTCTTCGAATTATCTGTTTGGTTTGGCCTACTAGATTGGTTTTTCTTCCAATGGGAGAAGTGCTTAGCTTTGGGTTCAATCTTGCGGTGTCCTTTCCCAGTGACAGTAGGGGCAGCAAGGCACGTATTGTATTGTTGCCATCGAGGATAACAAGATGGGGTATTTATCATATTGCATGAATTTATTCCTCTACATCATGTCATCTTGCTTAAGGCGTTACTCTATTTTCTTGAACTTAATACTTTAGATGCATGCTGGATAGCGGTCGATGAGTGGAGTAATAGTAATAGATGCAGGCAGGAATTGGTCTACTTGTCTCGGACGTGATGCCTATATACATGATCATACCTAGATATTCTCATAACTATGCTCAATTCTGTCAATTGCTCAACAGTAATTTGTTCACCCACCATAGAAATACTTATGCTCTTGAGAGAAGCCACTAGTGAAACCTATGGCCCCCGGGTCTATTCTCATCATATCAATCTCCAATCACTTTATTATTGCTTTGCTTTTTTACTTTGCCATTTATTTTACCTTGCATCTTTATATCAAAAATACCAAAAATATTATCTATCATCTCTATCAGATCTCACTCTCGTAAGTGACCGTGAAGGGATTGACAACCCCTAATCGCGTTGGTTGCATTGAGCTATTGTTTTGTGTAGGTACGAGGGACTCGCGCGTAGCCTCCTACTGGATTGTTACCTTGGTTCTCAAAAACTGAGGGAAATACTTACGCTACTTTGCTGCATCATCCTCTCCTCTTCGGGAACTCCAACGTAATGCTCAAGAGATAGCAACTACCACTCCCCCTTGCGGTACTACCGCAAGGCAGGGATAGTCTAGGCTGGGAAGGCACGGACATATAAAAATACATCCGTGGCTACTTCCGCTGAGTTTTGATCCATGCAAAAATCCGACACGGTACTACCGCAAGCCTTGCGCGGTACTACCGCGTAGGGCGTGGATGTAAAAAATTACATCCGCCCCTACTTCCGCTCGATGTGCCTGGCCCGAGGCCACGGTACTACCGCAAGCCTGGAGCGGTACTACCGCATAGGGCGCGGATGTAAAAAATTACATTCGCCCCTACTTCCGCTCACACAGATGAGCTAGGCCTGAGGCCACGGTACCACCGCGCCCAAGGAGCGGTACTAACGTGAGCACCTGCGGTACTACCGCGCCCATGGCCGGTACCACTGCAAGGCCCTGCGGTACTACTACTCCGAAGAGCAGTACTACCGCATGCCCCAGTTCAGCAACACTAGAAATCCTTTATTTTGCGTAGACACATAGAAACGGAGGATGCTCCAAGGAGCCAAAGGAAAGGTGGTGCAGAAAGGAACAGATGTGTACGTGATGATTCCACCCAAACCTTTCCAACGCGGGCCCCCTCTTAATAGTACGGCCTTCCTACGACTCAAATCCACCGAAAAGAAACATCGAGAAACGCTGTCTTTAATAAGCTCTGAGGGGCACCAAATCGTCTTGTGCTTAGACATGATATATCTAAAATGCTCAATGCACACGATTAGTCCGCAAAAGCATTGTCATCAATCACCAAAACTACTAAGGGATAAGTATGCCCTTACAATCTCCCCCTTTTTGGTGGATTGAAGACAATACGGGATTTGCACATAGGGATATAAAATGAAACATAGGCAAACCCACCATCTATAAAATATAGACGGGCTCCCCCTAGATGTGTGCACTCTAGAGAAGTGCTTTGGACTGCACGGCACACATACTAGGATCAACACTCCCCCTATGTTTTATAGACAAGGCATATCTTGCAACAATAAAACTAACACTAAGCAAGTAGGCAACATAATAACTATGAGCATAAAGAAAAGGGCACAAGATAGCATAGGCTCACAGGCTACTAAGCATTAAAGACAATAAAATACGCTAGAGAGCATATGTCTTACACCATATGATAGAGAACTTGGTGTTACGAGCACAAACCAAACCAAAGCAAATGAGGTTCAACAGAACGAAAGCAAAGCGACAAAGCGAAAGAACACGACAGAAGACTCGCAAATCCTACACTCGACACAAGACTCGCAAATCCTACACTCTCTCCCCCTTTGGCATCGAGACACCAAAAAGGCAGAGAGGACACCTACGACATAGGTGGTAGCTCAGGCTGAAGCGATCACTCGTCACGCTCCTCGTCGGTCTCGGCTACGGGAATGGTCTCCTCCTTCTCCTCCTCAGATTCAGTCCACTGGTAGCCCTGCTTCACCATCCACTCAACCTCTGGGGTGATGTGCTTCTCGGACCCGCTGGATAGCTGCTCGCCAAACGTCCTCAAGATCCTCTTGTCGCGCCGGTGACTCTCCTTCTGAGAAACATGTGACCTGTACTGCCCCTTGGCCTGCATGCAGAACAGAGCCTTCATCTTGTTCTTCAGCTTCTTAGCCCAGGAGGGCTCAGTAGAGGGAGGAGTGTACCCAGTAGAGCTGTCCTCATCCGCTTCCTCCTCCTTGATCACATCCTCATCCACATCCATCTGAGCAGCCGCTGCCTCAGTACGGGTAGTGGTGTTAGCCCATTGGCTCTTGATGGGCTCATGACGAATCCAGTCGGGGGCAACAAACTCATCATCGGGATAGAGCTTCTCCCGAGTCTTTGTGATCAAGAGAAACAAGTAAGGTCCATAGATGGGGACCTTATGGTTGAACACCGCAAACCGTAGCTCACACCACATGATATGTGAGACATCAAGTGTTTGTGTCTGAGCATGACGCGCCTCCTCACACATGAGCATCATATCCATGAGATAGGCATGCACCTTATCCTTGTCACCAATGCGCGGAAAGAGGGAGTTGTGGAAGATCCGATGCATGATGTCAAGGAAGGAGTTCAGCACCCACGCCTTCTTGCCACTGGAAAGCGTCTTCTCAACATAGTAGGGCTGAAGCTTGTTCTTGTTGGCTGACTCAGGGTTGGCATGAGGGCGAACACCAACGGGTGTGTTGAGCCCCTCATCAGGAACCTGTAGCAAATCCATGAAGTCCTTCCACTTAGCAGTCATCCGTTGTCCATTGGTCATCCATGTCATGGTCCGTTCCTCATCAGTATGGAAGTGGACCGAAGCAAAGAACTGGGCCACAATCTCAGGGTCAAAGTCCAGGTGGAAAGTGATCAAGTGCTCAATGCCAAACTGCTCCACCAGGTCCAGAGCCTCACCAAAATAGTCTCGGTGTTTATCCTGCCTCATATGATTCATGTCAATCCAGTGCACGTCCACGTAGATGTTCTGCTTGGCCTTGATCACATCCAGATAGATAAGATTCTACTGCTTGGTCCAGAACAAATCGTCCCCTCTGAAGTTTGCACGAGGATTCACATAGGGGTTGATCTTCCTTCGAGTGACAAACTCAGCCAGTGGTATCTCATCCATGCCCAGTGATGGCTCTCTGGTCTTGGTGGCAGTGGTCTTAGTTCTGCGTTGGGGAGCATTGGAGCCCTCTGGAGCCTCCTCTTGATTGCACAGGCGCTTCGAGCCAGTGTCACGGCTGGGATTCGAACGATGGACATTGGAACCGGAGCCACCACCTATGACACACAACACAGGAACACACAAGAGAAGCGAGAAGGATCAATGCAAAGACCACAACAAAACAAAACAAACAAGTAGAAATAACATTGGGTAGTTGCCACAGGGAAGGTTCGACTTCAATGGTAGTACCATACCGCACCATTGTGTGGAACTAAAATTTTACTGCTGCTCCAGCCGTGGTAGTACCGCGTCGGGATGGCACGGTAGTACCGCGCCTGGAGCGAAAGTAAAATTTTACTTCCGCGCCTCGCACGGTAGTACCGCTCCTGAGGAGCGGTAGTACCATATGAGACAAAAATGGCGAGAGCGGTAGTACCGCACGGGATGTGCGGTAGTACCGCTCGGGTCAGATCCGGGGTGAATCAGATCTGGGCACAGCCGCAACAGTGGAGCGGTACTATGGTTGATCAAAAATTCCATGTGGCAACATACCAAATAGCATCTCTACTGCACTACTACTCTCCTACATCCTACTCTTGCAAAGATTTGGCCTAAAATATCAAGAACAACTTGCATCTCCCCAAAAACCTAGAGACAAAACATCGAGCCAAAGAGAGAGGGATTTGGGGAGAAACCTTGTTCCATGGCAAGAGGGTGAGGTGGGGAATGATCCCACCGGTCGGAATGCGAGGAGAGCGGCCGGAGACGGAGATCCGACGAGGTCCTCCGGCGTCGTTCTTGGGCAGGAGAGAGAGAGACGACGTGGGGAAAAGGAGTTGAATGGGTATGGGGGAGTTGGAACTCCCCCTACCCGCTCTTAACCCCACGCGCTCGCGACTGCATGGTAGTACCGCGGGTCATCACGGTAGTACCGCCTGGGCGGAAGTACCGCTCTTCCAGCGGCAGTAAAAAATTACTGTCGTGCTGGTTGCGGTAGTACCGTGCGCAGCTCCTGCGGTAGTACCGTGGCAAGCCACGGTAGTACCGTAGACCCAAGAAAATGCAAGTTTCGCAAACAAGAGAGGAAAACAGCCTTTGCAAAGCAACCTTCAAGCGAACGGGCACCCCAAAGAGCTAACACACGAGGCAACTCAAACACAAGCTCGGCACGAAGAAAGAAAGGCAAAAGACAACAAGGACCAAACACGCGACACAACCTCTCCATAGAGAGGGCGGTGGCTGGAGCCACCTATGTTTGAGTTAATTGGTATGGCACCACAAAGAACTATCCTTGGGCCCATGACCAAAACTCGTCTTTGAAGCACAAGTACCATCAAAAATGGCTAATGTGAAAGAGTTGATCAATTTATGCATAATGGGGGAGGGAGAGTTCATTGAGAGAACAACCCTCCCCCTATATCCATGCCTACACCTAAACAAGATAACAATTTGAGTATGGTGGGGTGTGCAAGGGTTCAAGCTACATTGCTTGAATCAATGATATTTAGCTCATGCCTTAACTCACGAAATCTTGCTACATCCAAAGGATTCGTGAAGATATCTGCAAGGTTATCATGAGTGTTGACATAGTTCAGCTCGATCTCCCCTCGCCTAATATGATCCCGGATGAAGTGATACTGAATCTCAATACGCTTCATCTTGAAGTGTTGCACCGGGTTGAGAGAAATCTTGATGGCACTTTCATTGTCACACCAAAGAGGCACTTTGTCACAAATGACACTGTAATCTTTTAAAGTTTGCCTCATCCATAGAAGTTGTGCACAACAACTACCGGCAGCCACATACTCCGCTTCGGTGGACGAGAGAGACACACAACTTCGTTTCTTAGAAGACCAACTCACCAAAGAGCAACCAAGGAATTGGCACCCTCCAGAAGTTGACTTCCTATCCACTTTGTCTCCCGCCCAATCGGAGTCCGAATAGCCTACAAGGTTGAAGTTTGCTCCTCTTGGGTACCATAAGCCAAAGTTTGGGGTATGAGCCAAATATCGAAAGATTCGCTTGACCGCCACAAAGTGGCTTTCCTTAGGTGCGGCTTGAAACCATGCACAAATTCCCACACTCAACATGATATCCGATCTAGATTCAAAAAGGTAAAGCAAGGAGCCAATCATGGAGCGATATACCTTTTGATCCACCGCTTTACCATTGGGATCTATGTCAAGTTGGCATTTGACGGGCATTGGAGTGGAAGCCGGCTTGACATCACTTAGCTTGAATCTCTTGAGCATGTATTGAGTGTATTTGGCTTAGTTGATGAAGGTTCCTTCTCTTCGTTGCTTGACTTCGAACCCGAGAAAGAACTTTAACTCTCCCATCATGGACATCTTGAACTTCGAGGTCATGAAAGCGGCAAATTCCTCACTGAAAGCTTTGTTAGGAAAACCAAAGATAATATCATCAACATATAGTTGGAACACAAACAACTCCCCTTTGACCTTCTTAGTAAAAAGAGTGGGGTCGATTTTCCCAATTTCAAATCCACGATCTTGCAACAACTCGGTAAGGTGGTCATACCACGCATGTGGGGCTTGTTTAAGGCCATAGAGTGCCTTATTGAGTTGGTACACATGATCGGGGAAATAGGGATCCTCGAACCCGGGGGGTTGTTTGACATACACCAACTCATTAATGGGACCATTAAGAAAAGCACTCTTCACATCCATTTGTTGCAACTTGAAGTTATGATGAGAATCATAAGCAATCAACAAACGAATGGATTCAGGGCGAGCAACGGGAGCAAAGGTTTCACCATAGTCGATACCCTCGACTTGGGAGTAGCCTTGTGCTACCAAGCGAGCCTTGTTGCGGATAATTAATTCCATGAGCATCTTGCTTGTTCTTGAATATCCACTTGGTTCCAATGACATTATGGTTCCCCGTTGGCCTTGGCACAAATCTCCACACCTTGTTGTGCTCAAAGTTGTTGAGTTCTTCATGCATGGCATTAAGCCAATCCGGATCTTCGAGCGCCTCATAGACCTTTTGGGGTTCAACACAAGAGACAAACGCGTGATGTTCACAATAGTTTGCCAATTGTCTACGAGTGCTTACCCCCTTTCGTATGCTTCCAAGCACATTTGTCATGAGATGACCCTTGGTAGAGAGCTTGGAAGCAATCTTGGCGGCACGACGCTCCAATTCCTCCTCAGGAGTGAGTTGAGGAGCAGAAACTTGATCATATTGAGCATCGTCTTGATCTTGTTCTTGACCTTGAACATGCTCGGAGGAGAGAACTTGACCTTGGGCATCACTTGGTAGTTCACCACCATCTTGAGGTTGATCTTGCCCTTGATCTTGTTCATGAGGTTGAGGGCCTTCACTTTGTTCTTCAGAAGCGTGTGGGTCTTGGGTTGGTGATGGTTCCACTTGAGTAGAACGTTGTCCTTCTCCTTCAGCCACAAGGGGTTCCTCAATGGGTAGGATAAAACCAACACCCATTCTTCTTATGGCTTGGGAGGAATTTCATCACCTACATCACAAGTACCACTTTGCTCCACTTGGGAGCTGTTATTCTCATCAAACTCCATGTTACACGTCTCCTCAATAAGTCCAGTGGACATATTAAGGACGCGGTAAGCATGAGAGTTTGTAGCATAACCAACAAATATGCCCACATGAGCTCTAGCCTCAAATTTAGACAAACGAACACCTTTCTCGAGAATGAAACACTTACACCCGAACACCCGAAAGTACTTGAGGTTGGGCTTGTTACCAGTGAGTATCTCATATGGAGTCTTGTTCAAGCCTTTGCAGAGATAGAGCCGATTGGATGCATGACACACGGTGTTGATGGCTTCGGCCCAAAAGTTGTATGGAGACTTGAACTCCGCCATCATGGTCCTTGCCGCAGCCACCAACGTGCAGTTCTTCCTCTTCGCTACACCATTTTGTTGAGGGGTGTAAGGTGCGGAATATTGATGCTTGATCCCCTCATCACTAAGGAACTCATCCAAGGTGTAGTTCTTGAACTCGGTGCCGTTGTCACTCCTTATCGTCAAGATCTTTGCATTGTGTTGGCGTTGAGCTTCATTTGCAAAGTCAATGACGGTTTGTTGAGTCTCACTCTTCCTCTTGAAGAAGTACACCCAAGTGTATCTTGAGTAGTCATACACAATCACCAAGCAATACTTTCTACCCCCAAGACTATCAAAGAATGGAGGCCCAAAGAGATCCAAGTGAAGGAGCTCCAAAGGCCTCTTTGAGTAAATGATAGTTGTGGGAGGGTGAGCCTTCTCATGAAGCTTTCCTTCAATGCAAGCACTGCAAGCATGATCTTTGGCAAAACTAACATTTGTTAGTCCACGGACATGGTCCCCCTTGAGAAGACTTTGCAAAGATCTCATATTGTCATGGGCTAAATGACGATGCCAAAGCCATCCCACGTCAACTTTAGCCATTAGGCATGTCGCTGTCTTAGTGGGTCGCTCCGAAAAGTTAATCACATATATAGAGACCGTTCTCGACATGCCCAACAAAGGCTACTTTAAGAGTCTTGCTCCACAAGAGGGCCACGGTATCAATATCAAAGAAAGTGGCTGCTACCTCTTGAGCACTACGTTGGTTTTCCCTTGAAGAGGAAAGGGTGATGCAGCAAAGTAGCGTAAGTATTTCCCTCAGTTTTTGAGAACCAAGGTATCAATCCAGTAGGAGTCCACGTGCGAGTCCCTTGCACCTACACAAACAAACAAGAACCTCACAACCAACGCGATAAAGGGGTTGTCAATCCCTTCACGGTCACTTACGAGAGTGAGATCTGATAGAGATGATAGGATAATATTTTTGGTATTTTTATGATAAAGATGCAAAGTAAAATAAACAAAAATAGAAATAGCAAAGTGTTGGAAGATTATTATGATGGCAAATAGACCCGGGGCCCATAGGTTTCACTAGTGGCTTCTCTCAAGATAGCATAAGTATTGCGATGGGTAAACAAATTACTGTCGAGCAATTGATAGAATTGAGCATAGTTATGAGAATATCTAGGTATGATCATGTATATAGGCATCACGTCTGCGACAAGTAGACTGACTCCTGCCTGCATCTACTACTATTACTCCACACATCAACCGCTATCCAGCATGCATCTAGAGTATTAAGTTCATGAAGAACAGAGTAACGCATTAAGAAAGATGACATGATGTAGAGGGATAAACTCAAGCAATATGATATAAACCCCATCTTTTTATCCTCGATGGCAACAATACAATACGTGCCTTGCTGCCCCTACTATCACTAGGAAAGGACACCGCAAGATTGAACCCAAAGCTAAGCACTTCTCCTGTCGTGGAATTAACACATCAGATGTCTTCTTAGAAAGACTTAGTCGTGGAGCCATCGCGACGGGTTAGCTTGAAGGGGTTAAACCGGACAAGGGACACGGGAGTTTATACTAGTTTGGCCCCTTCGATGAAGGTAAAAGCCTACGTCTAGTTGTGATGGAATTGATGGGGTTTCGATGCGCAGGGAGCGAATACGCTAGCCTGAGCCTTGAGTTGTTGTTGTCTGTCCCTAAACCGCCGCCGGGTCACCCCTTTATATACACAGGAGGACCCCGGCTGGTCTACAGAGTCCTTGGCTGACTTATACAAGTGCCAGCCTTGGTCTCTTCCTTTCTTACTTATAATACAAGTTTATACAACATGGCGGTTTACCATCATGGGCCCTAAATCGCCCGTAGACTCTGGGCCTCTAAGCTTCATCCATAAAGCGCCATCCTCTGAATTGTCTTGGGCTTCGATATAGCTAAAGGTGAACCGGCCCCTCCTGGTCGGTTTACCCTTAGCTGTTATATCCTCAACATTAGGCCCCAGATTGATTTGAACCTGTTCATGTCAATCTTCCATCCTTAGGAAAATTATTAAAGTTGATAACAACCCTCGTAAACCGCCATATTGCCTTTCCCTGTGAACTTCAGCGAACCGCCGTGATGTCATCTTCTGTCACTGCAGTAAGTTATTGTGATGTCATCCCTGCATAAAAAGATTTATGAAGATTCCCTTCTCTATAATTAATTCCCAAAGATCGAGGCGACAACCGCATCCTTTTCTGCTGCTTCAGACCCCTCGATTTCCGCGCCTGCCGTTTTACCCCCTTTCCTTTATAAATAAGACCGAGGCTCCTTCCATTTTCCCCCTTTCCTCTTCTTCTTGTCTTCCTCCTTGCGACCCAAAGAACTCCAGCATCGCCACCGTCGTTGACCTTGAAGCTCTGCCTCATCTCAGGCCGCCGCATCACCCTGTTCGCACCAGAGCTTCTGCGATACTCCTCCGCCGCTGCGTAACTCTGGTAAATACTCCCTTCCCTCACTTATCAGATCTGCATTAGGGTTTCAAAGTTTCTTTGGTGTTCGTCGGTGTTCATCAACGTTCATCAGCGTTTATCTGCCTTCCCTTTAGCATCTCACTAGATCTAGTTATGCCTGATAGTTTCTTTTTGCGGCTGGATCTGTAGTTTTTACTGTACTGTACCACAGCATCTTACTATTCTTGGATAAATCCTTGAACCTTCTCTGTTCCGCTTAACGCCATTGTAGGGCTCAGAAAATTTTCTTTATTGACCGACGGTAGATCCAGAATTATATCACCATCTTGTGAAACTTGTTTCTGCAACACTTAGTGAATTTTTAGAACTGACCCTTTCACCGAAAGGTGGTTTAACCTGCAATAATTGATAATTCCTCATATGCCATTAGCCCTCACTTAAACCGCCGTATAATGTTAAATAGCAATGCTTGGTTCTTGTATGCACACTTTGATTAAATTTTCGGTTTAACATCATATGCCCACTTGACATTGATGAATTCACTTGGATCAGCAATCATAAACCGCCCATTTTCCTTTTACAGATCCTGTATGATGGCACCGCAATTTGCTGCCTGTAACTGGGTCCCATCCCGGATTACCGAGACAGATCAATAACTTTGTCATCACAGGCGCTTTAGCTCCACAGAATATTCTTTAGTGGCGAGTTCCTGGTCCTGAATGCCCTCCTGAACCCCAAGAGGGAGAGGTGATTGTGTTCCTTCAACATCTGGGCCGGGGCTTCAGTCCCCCCAGATCAAAAAAATTCTGGGATGTACTTGCCGGCTTCCTACTCCATCCTCAAGACATAGGACCAAACTCAGTGTCCAATATATGTGATTTCCAGGTTTTTTGTGAAGTTTATCTGCAGGAAGAACCAACTGTTGAGTTATTTCGGGATCTCTTCCACTTAAACCGCCGGACCGAATTTGCTGACGGCCCCAATACTGAACTTGGCAGCGTGTCAATTCAGAAGAGGAAAGAGGTTGAATTTCCCCATGCCAAAATTCATAGCCACCCAAAGGACTGGAACCAAACATGGTTTTACTGTCAAAACACTGCTCCTACCGATGAAAATCCTCTGCCGGGTTACCGGCCGTACCGGCTTAGCAATAGCCATCCTTTACCTCCTCGGCTGACAGCAAAAGAACGTCAAGCCTATGCATACCAACTTGTCAAACTCCGGGCTTTCATGGCCAATGGTTTAACTGGCATTGATCTTGTCCGCTGCTGGCTTTCATGGTGTATTTTACCCTTAAGCCGCCGCCCCGGGCTAATGTGTGAATATACTGGCAAGACAGACGACCCGCAACGGTTTAACCAAATAGAGTTGACTGAGGATGAGGTCACTGAAAGTTTGAAGAAGATACTTGATGAAAATCTCACCGTGTGCACTCAAATCGGTCTGCGTCCTTACTACGCCTCCAACAAACCGCCGGCGGTAAAAATTTAACTTCGTACCTTTGCCGCTTTAACACTGTTTTACAATAATCCTTTATGTAATCTCGCAGGCCAACAGCTCCTTCTGGAAAAAGAAACCGCAAGACAAACCGGCGAAGGCTCCCCGTGTCAAGAGCAAAGTCATTAAAAGAACTGTCAAGAAGAAAGCTGCCGAAACTTCCGACCCGCCAGAAGATGTCAGCGAATCGGCCGAAGAGGTAAAACTTGACTCCCTTTGCTTCTATTTCATACACCTTATTGATAATGATTACTCCCAGGACGATGCGGAAGCCAGTCGTGCAGATCATGTTGAGGTAATGTATCTTTCTGACCCAGAACTCGTGCCGGTTCAAAGGTTTCATCGTGCAGTTCGGAAAGTAAAATGCTCTCACCCTTTTGCTTATGTGGGTCCAAAACTTTCTTTGAAGACACAGCAACCGAAGGCCGTCGCACAACCCAGCACAGCGGTCAACAGGTCACCTCTTCCGGTTTACCTCAGACACCAACCCAGAAGCGTCGTCCAGAGGTTGCTTGTTCTCCTGAAAAACGTTATCCTTTGAAGGGTTTTTTCCGATACCCTCTCAATCCATCTGACTCAAACTATCAGGTATCTTCAAACTCATCTGGCGGTTCATCCACTACACAGCTGCCTCCATTGAAAACCGTCCCTGGGTAAGCATACAGCCTTTTATTTTTCCATTATCCTTATATTGACCCTGCTAATCCTTGTTTTAACATTAGCGGCAAAGCTCGTCTGAGTAAGAAGGCTAAGACCAGTACCCCTTCTGGCGAGGTTGAACCGGCAGAGATTCCTGAAGATGCCCGTGAGAACTTTGATAATCTCATGGACAATTTTGTCCTGTCAGAACCAACTATAAATGCTAATCCGCCAGAAGCTGATCCGGTCACTCACGAGGGCACCTCCAGTCCACATGCCACACCTGCAAGTCCAGCTGTTGATCCTCTGAACTCCACAGCCAATCCGCCAACTCCTCCTACCACTTCAATCCCAGAAAAGGATGATGAAGTTGTCGTCACCGGCATTGGTTATACCGCCCCGGGCAATCCGGTCGTCTTGGCAAAGCATAAGGCCAAGGATCAAGTTGCTTTTCCGGGCAAAGGCAAAATGGAGATTGATTTGTCAAAGTATGCTCATCTTTCTGTCCAGGAACTTCATTCCGGATTCTTGAACCGGCTTTACGCTAGCCGAGACTCTGAAGCTGATTTGGTGAACCTGATGAAAGAACGCTATGAGGTATTCCTTCTCGTCTCAATCTTATACCCTGTAGCCCCCAAGGGTCGGTTTAAGTTACAAAGTTAAACCGGGACTTATAATCCCTTTCATTCTGAGTGCTCCTTATTGATGTTCCTTTGAGCGAATATACATTAGCCCCCAAGTGCCCGGATTAAAACTTGTATTGATCCTGGGGACTTTGAACCAGCAGTAGTAAAGAAGCAATCCGCATTAGCCCCCAAGTGCCGAGTGTATAACTAGTTGTATACTTGGGACTTTGATATTATATTGATATGCATCTGTGACTGACAGGCGGAGATAAACGGTCCATGCACTCAAATTGCGGACCTTCAAGAAAGCATCAAATCTCAGCAAGAAGAATCGTCCAAGTCCAAAGATGAATTAAAAGCCGCTTTAACTTCCCTGGAACAGCTTAAAGAAAGCTTCAAGACAGAACATGCCAGGTGGGAAACTGAGAAGGACGCATTACGAAAACGAGCTGAAGACGCCGAATCAGCTCTTAAACCGGTGGAAGAAGAGCTTTCCGGATTGAAGCACCAAGTGAATGCTATGACCTTTGCAGTTTTTGGTGAGTACTCCCACTAATACATGACATATTCCTTTTTGTAAGGCAGCAGTTGATAATCCTTAAACCTGTTGCAGGAAGCTGTATTACTCATCTGGGCTCAGATGCACGGGTGAAACTGAAAGCAGCATATACTTTAATTGAACAACTGTATGTTGGTGCCCAACGGGTTATTTGTGCTACCTCTTATGACAACCCGGCCCCAATCCTGATCAAGGAAACGCTAGCAAGGCTTTCGATGGTACCAGCCCAGATAGAAGAAGTGAAGTGATCTGCTGCCAAGGCAGGTGCTTTGTCGGCCCTCACCCGAGCCAAAGCGTGGATAGCTGATCTTGATCCAGTTGATCTTGCAAAAGGCTTTCCAAGCACACAAGAGGACGGGGCTGATTTTGACGACAACGCCTTGAAAAAGGTGACAAGGGAAATGTATCCTCTGGCGAGTCAGCTGGCAGAAGATGCTAACTTGACTGTTCACCGGTCTTGTTATGATGCAAATAACAAACGATTAATGCTGACTTGCCGGAAGTGCAAAATCTCATTCCGCCAATCCGTAAGCACACTTATGCCCCTGATGTTGATCCGTTAGAACTTATCAGTGAAGAAGCTGTCTTTCAGGCTTTAACCCGGATTGACTGGACAAGCACGGATTTCCAACCACAAGGTGAAGAAGAGGCTGACCGGCACCAAATGACCCGTCAACTTCGCAGCAACGTGGCAACGAAACTTAATCCGGCAAGCTGATGGATGCTCCGCAGACTTTGTTCAGGGGGGAAAACACCATATTTTGGGCCTTGAAAGCGCCTTGTAATAGGCTAGACAAATATTGCGATCCGTCTACCATCGTGCACTGGGATATATTTTGTCTTGATCTGCCATGATAATTTCAGTACTGCCTTATGCATTTTCAATATTATGCAATCCCTGTATCTGTATAAGAAAAAATCTGTCCAGGCGTTTTGCCGCTGGATGGGTCAAAATACCCCGCATAACTTAGCAAACAACCATGGTTGCTAACAACATAGCAATAATAGATCATACCTAGGATATGAAACATTGCTGTTAGTCTTACCAATTGTGATATTAGGAAGGATGAAAATCCAACTTCCACCATGTCATTTTGGTATATGACATCAAACCGGGTTGTGATAAACACCGAACGATTGCTGGAGACAAAGTCTCAATCCAGACCGGTTTAGAGGATGCCGGGTTACCTTTATTTGAATGCTTGAACAGAAAATCTGTAAGCCACACCGGGTTAAGAAACACCAGGTTGATCGTAAACATGATGAAAGAATAAAAACTTAATCATGGGCAAAAACAAAGAAAAAATCAACAAAAAGGCTTTTCAAGGGCTGCCAGGCCCAAATCAAGGCTTTTCATGGGCTGCCAGGCCACTGAGTTAAACCATTTTAGCAAAGCCTTTTAAGATGGGCCTCCAACTAACCAATCATCGTTTTAACTTTGACAAGTTCAGGGTCTCAAAGAGAGTAACTGTCAAACGTTCGACGGGTCGTGCCAGGATTACCTGGATAGGAGTGTCTTACTTGATGAAGGCAGGTTAACCCAGGGTTTTAGGTGAATACACCAGGCTTCCAAGCCGTGGGTCGATACCCGGCTACAAGGGTCCTTTCAAGCTCTTTGGTATTTGACACAAAGAGCCCCCAAGTAACTTTGTGAGCTGTGCTCAACGGGTGCCTATGTTTGAGTTGTGCTATTAGCAATCAGACTCTCTTTGGCCCCGTGGGTGTGAAGCTCCCAAGCTAGGTGGTGGCGTGATAGCCGGTTTAACAGGTAGTACTCCGCTTTTTCTTAGCTGAAGCCCCCAAGTTAATAGATATTGGAAGAAAAACAACGGAGACCCTGCTTGATTTAGCAAGGGTGCCGGTTTATTTTATTGATCATAATATATACATTGTCGAAATATGTACATAAGAAAAGCAGTGGCTTCAAGTATAATAAGGCCGTAGGAAAGCTATGTTCCATGGCCGCCGGGTCTCCTCCTCAGAGCTACGTGAGTCTTCTCGAACGTCAATGAGGTAGTATGATCCGTTGTGCAGATTCTTGCTGACCACAAAGGGCCCTTCCCAAGGCGGGGATAGCTTGTGCATATCAGTCTGGTCTTGAACGAGACGGAGCACCAGATCACCTTCTTGAAAAGCTCTTGTCTTAACCCGGCGGCTGTGATAACGCCGCAGGTCCTGTTGATAAACTGCCGACCGAGCCAAAGCCATGTCCTGTTTCTCATCCAGCAAGTCCAGCGCCTCTTGGCGTGCTTGCTTGTTGTCCGCTTCAACATAATTCGCAACTCGGGGCGAGTCGTGACGAATATCACTTGGAAGGACAGCCTCTGCCCCATAAACCATGAAAAAAGGTGTATAACCCGTAGACCGGTTTAGGGTGGTGTTTATACTCCATAATACTGATGGTAATTCTTCCACCCAACAACCCAGGGTCCGCTTCAGAGGGACCATAAGCCGAGGCTTGATACCCTTCAGGATTTCTGGATTCGCCCTCTCCGCTTGACCATTAGACTAGGGGTGAGCCCAGATGCTAGATCAAGCCGGATGTGCTCTCGTTGGCAAAATTCCTCCATCTCTCCTTGAGAAAGGTTCGTACCATTATCTGTGATGATACTGTGTGGAAAGCCAAAACGGAAATAATATTTTTAAGAAATTGAATCGCCGTAGCTGCGTCACACTTACTAATGGGCTCCGCTTCGACCCATTTAGTGAATTTGTCAACCGCCACCAACAGGTGGGTCTTCTTGTCTTGGGAATGCTTAAAGGGTCCCACCATATCGAGCCCCCAAGTAGCGAACGGCCAAGTAATGGGAATCATGCGTAACTCTTGAGCCGGAACATGAGCTCGACGTGAAAATTTCTGACAAGCATCGCACCGCTTTACCAGATCCTCCGCATCAGCATGAGCTGTCAACCAGTAGAACCCATGACGGAATGCTTTAGCCACGAGGGATTTTGAACCGCCATGGTGACCATAATCCCCTTCATGGATTTCACGCAAAATCTCCTGCCCTTCTTCAGGAGAAACACATCGTTGGAACATGCCTGAAACGTTGTAACGGTGTAGCTCACCATTATGCACGACCATAGACTTGGACCGTCGGATTATCTGTCTGGCAAAAAGCTCGTCATCTGGTAACTCTCCCCGGTTTAGATATGCCAAATATGGGATAGTCCAATCCGGAGTAGCATGTAAAGCAGCTACCAATTGAGCCTTCGGATCAGGAACAACTAAATCCTCCTCTGTAGGCAATTTCACAGACGGGTTATGCAAGATATCCAGAAAGGTGTTAGGTGGTACCGGTTTACGTTGAGATCCCAGCCAGCTTAGAGCATCAGCTGCTTCATTCTTGCGCCGGTCAATGTGATCCACCTGATAACCTTTAAAGTGGCCTGCTACCATATCCACCTCTCGCCTGTAAGCCGCCATGAGTGGGTCCTTTGAATCCCAAGTGCCAGAAACTTGCTGGGCCACTAGATCAGCGTCCCCAAAGCACCGAACCCGGCTTAAGTTCATTTCCTTAGCCATACGGAGGCCATGGAGTAGGGCCTCGTACTCTGCTGCATTGTTAGTACAAGGAAACATTAAGCGGATAACATAACAAATTTTATCACCTCGAGGGGAAGTAAGGACAACTCCAGCCCCCGAGCCTTCCAACTACCTGGACCCATCAAAATGAATAGTCCAGTATGTGTTGTCCGGTTTGTCCTCTGGTGCTTGTAACTCGGTCCAGTCATTAATGAAGTCAACCAGCGCCTAAGATTTTATGGCAGTTCGGGGCGTATATTTCAACCCATGGGGACCAAGCTCAATTGCCCACTTTGCAATCCGGCCAGCTGCCTCTCTATTCTGGATTATATCGCCCAAGGGAGCAGAGCTAACCACTATGATGGGGTGGCCTTGAAAGTATTGCTTGAGCTTCCTACTTGCCATAAAGACTCCGTATACAAGCTTCTGCCAATGTGGATATCGTTGCTTGGACTCGATCAGTACTTCACTGATATAGTAAACTGGCCGTTGAACCGGATACTCTTTTCCAGCCTCCTTACATTCAACCACAATCGCCACACTGACTGCACGGGCATTGGCAGCCACGTACAACAACAAGGGCTCCTTATCAACCGGAGCAGCAAGAAGGGGCGGTTCAGCCAGCTGCCACTTCAAATTCTCAAACGCTGTGTTAGCGGCATCACTCCAGACAAATTTATCTGTCTTTTTCAGCATCTGATACAAAGGAATTGCCTTCTCTCCCAAACGACTAATAAACCGGCTGAGGGCTGCAATCCGGCCCGCCAAACGCTGAACATCATTGATACACACCGGTTTAGCCAAAGATGTGATTGCTTTGATTTTTTCCGGATTAGCTTCAATACCTCGGTTGGACACGAGAAAGCCCAGAAGCTTGCCTGCCGGAACACCAAAAACGCATTTCTCCAGGTTAAGCATCATTTTATAAACCCGAAGATTGTCAAACGTTTCCTTGAGATCATCTATCAAGGTTTCCTGCTTCCTGTACTTTACCACAATATCATCCACGTAAGCATGAACATTGCGCCCGATCTGCTTGTGAAGACAATTATGTACACAACGCTGATAGGTTGTTTGGGCACTCTTGAGCCCAAAAGGCATGGAAATATAGCAGAAGGCTCCAAAGGGGGTGATGAAGGTTGTCTTCCCCTGGTCCTTAACTGCCATTTTAATCTGATGATAACCCGAATAAGCATCTAGGAAACTCAGGCGATCACAACCCGCCGTCGCATCAATGATCTGATCAATCCGCGGGAGAGCAAAAGGATTGGCTGGGCATGCCTTATTCAAATCTGTGTAGTCCACACACATACGCCAAGTGCCATTTTTCTTAAGAACAAGCACCGGATTAGCCAACCACTCGGGATGAAAAAGTTCGATGATAAACCCTGCTGCCAGTAGCCGGGCTACTTCTTCTCCAATGGCCTTGCGTCTCTCTTCATTAAAACGGCGAAGGAACTGCCTGACCGGTTTAAACTTTGGATCAATGTTGAGATTATGCTCAGTGAGTCCTCTCGGTACACCTGGCATGTCAGAAGGCTTCCATGCAAAAATGTCCTGATTCTCACGGATGAACTCGATGAGCGCGCTTTCCTATTTCGGATCCAGATTGGCACTGATACTAAACTGTTTGGATGAATCACCAGGGACAAAGTCAATAAGTTTAGTCTCATTAGCCAGTTTGAACGTCAGGGTTGGGTCATGTTCAGTTGTAGGCTTCTTCAAAGGGGTCATGTCTGCCGGATCAACATTGTCTTTATAAAATTTCAACTCCTCGGTAGCACAAACCGACTCAGCATAGGCCGCCTCACCTTCCTCACAATCCAAAGCAATCTTGCGGCTCCCATGTACTGTGATCGTCCCCTTATGACCCGGCATTTTGAGCTGTAGATAGACATAACAGGGTCTCGCCATGAATTTCGCATAAGCCGGCCGTCCGAACAGCGCATGATATGGGCTTTGGATCTTCACCACCTCAAATGTCAATGTCTCAGACCTGGAATCATGCTCATATCCAAACACAACTTCCAAAGCAATCTTCCCAACAGGGTATGCCGATTTACCAGGTACCACGCCATGAAAAACTGTATTCGACGGTTTAAGATTCTTATTTGTCAACCCCATGCTACGGAAAGTCTCGTAGTACAGGATGTTAATGCTGCTTCCTCCATCCATTAAAACTTTGGTGAACTTGTAACCCCCCACCTGAGGTGCTACGAGCAAGGCTAGCTGACCCAGATTGTCAACCCGGGGTGGGTGATCCTCTCTGCTCCACACAATGGGTTGCTCCGACCATCGTAGATAACGTGGCACGGCCGGTTCAACAGTATTAACTGCCCTGTTGTGAAGCTTCTGATCTCGCTTGCACAGGCTAGTCGTGAACACGTGATATTGTCCGCTGTTCAACTGCTTGGGATGACTTTGGTAGCCTGACTGCTGCTGATTCCCCTGGTTGTTCTGCTGGTTATTTCCATGGTTGTTCTGATGGCCTTGGTTATTTTGAAACCCAGAGCTTGAACCGCCGCCCCCATGGAAACCAGGACCTGAACCGCTGGACGGACCCTGATCATACCGGTAGAGATCAGAGTTTTTGAACTCCCTCATTATGTGACAATCCTTCCAAAGGTGTGTGGAAGGGGCCTCCTTGGTCTCATGCTTCGGACAGGGCTGATTTAATAGGCGCTCCAGATTCATCCCGCCACCGCGCTGGGGCGGTTTACCTTTACGACGCTGCATATTTGTGTTAGCCACAAAATCTGAATAATCTGCCTTGCGCTTACCGTTATTCCCATGGCCTCCTTGGTTATGGTGCTGCTGCCCTTTCGCACCGCCATTCTTCTTTCCCTTCTCCGGTTTCTCCTCATCAGACTCGGGATCCTTGGTATTATCAGAATCGGCATATTTTACCAAGGCTGCCATAAGTGTTCCGATATCATTGCAATGGCGCTTGAGCCTCCCCAACTTCATCTTTAGTGACTTAAACCGGCAATTGCGCTCCAGCGTTAAGATCGCTTGGCCAGCGCTAATCCGGTCCGAAGAATGCAAAACCTCCGAAACCCGGCGCACCTAGTGAGTTGTTGACTCGCTCTCCCCTTGAACTCAGGCATCCAGATCCACAATGGACATAGGCTGTTTGCAGGTGTCTTCGAAATTGGTTATGAACTGAGCCTTCAACTGTCCCCATGACTCGATGGAATTGGCTAGTAGGTTTTTCAGCCAAGTGCGGGTTGTCCCCTCTAACATCATTGTGAAATATTTTGCACAAGCCACTTCATCCACCTCCAGCATCTCCATTGCCATCTCGTAACTCTCGACCCACGCCTCAGGCGGCTGATCAGCAGTATAATTGGGTACCTTCGGTGGACCCTTAAAATCCTTAGGCAATCGTATGTTACGGAGGGCCGGAATAAGACACGGCACCCCCAGGAACTGAAAGCGACCCCAGTGCCTCGGTCTACCGACGCCATTGGCTGCAGTGGGGCGGTTTGATGGCGGCCTGCCTCCCTCCGTGCCCTGCCATTATCTACCACATCTTGAGAATTTATCTCCCCGTGGGCCGCATTATGGCGCCTGGCACTGCAAGATACTTCTGGTTCATCCATGTGTCTGCTGTAGCTTTTGATTGGACGGGGGGTCGAATGAATTCTATCCCGGCTATAAGAATAGGCCTGCTGTTGCACCACGGCGGTTTGAAGAAGATCCTTGGCCCGCCGCGTTTCGATTGCCGCCAATGAGTCACCTTCAATTGGAATAGCCGCCAGATGGGACGCTGCAGCAATCATATTATCCAAAGGGCTCGGAAAGTGATCCGGTGGCGCGGGCACATATGGTGGCGGGTTGTCCGTCCGTCGAGGTGGTTCTGTCAGGCATAGCTGATCCGGCGCTGTCCTAGGCACTTCAGTCCGGTTTGCGGCTGCTGGATTGCTCGCCCCCGCCCCCGATGTATTAAAGAGGTTCAAACCTTCGAAGACCGGCGGCATACGCGATCGATACTTCCGCCGCATTACCTCATTCGATGCGTTTTGATCCAACGCCAGCCAGTAATTCTGTGCGTGTATCAATTGTGACTGGGCATCCAAAGCGGCCCGTTCTTCAGCCATCCTAGCATCTGCCGTCGCTAGATCCTCCTTGGCCTGTGCTATCTGGTCTTTCGGCTTTGCAACGTCCGCATTATGCTGGTCCTGCGTCTCCGGGGTAACCACCGCGGTTAGCAAGGTCGCCCAAGCATCCATCAGATCGGAGAGAACTTGAACCGGCCGGCGCCCCGGACCTCTTGTCGCAGCTGCTGTTGAAGATTGCAAAGTAGGCTGCATTCCGGCCATGTAAACGGCAACCTGGCTTGGCGGTTCAAGGAGATCCGGAATACTGCCGCCGTCGGAATATCCCCTGAACCCATCGTCATGGACTTGGTACAGGGACTCAGTTTCACCGGCGGATGACTCGCTGTCGGAGTAAACAGCTGTCTCACCTTCAGATACCGGTTCAAATCCGGCCCCATGGACGCACCCTACGAACACCCGCTTCATGGCAGGCTTAACCTGGGTAGGGCTTGCACGCTGAGCTGTTTCGACGAGGTACGTGCAGATGTCTAGCTCAGGACCCGGTTCGCCGATCTTACCGATGAAGACATGGATTCCTCCAAAGGGGACCCGGTATCCGTACTCGATTGAGCCGGTCTCGGGGCCCCACCCTTCGTTTTCGATGTAGAGCTTGCTGCGACGACTTTTGGTCATCCGGCCAACAGCGTACCCTTTGAGTCCTTCGAAGCTGCCCTTCAAGAACTCGAAACCATCATGCGATAGCCCCACGGTGGGTGCCAACTGTCATGGAATTAACACGTCAGATGTCTTCTTAGAAAGACTTAGTCATGGAGCCATCGCGACGGGTTAGCTTGAAGGGGTTAAACCGGACAAGGGACACGGGAGTTTATACTAGTTCGGCCCCTTCGATGAAGGTAAAAGCCTACGTCTAGTTGTGATGGAATTGATGGGGTTTCGATGCGCAGGGAGCGAATACGCTAGCCTGAGCCTCGAGTTGTTGTTGTCTGTCCCTAAACCGCCGCCGGGTCACCCCTTTATATACACAGGAGGACCCCGGCCGGTCTACAGAGTCCTAGGCTGACTTATACAAGTGCCAGCCTTGGTCTCTTCTTTTCTTTCTTATAATACAAGTTTCTACAACATGGCGGTTTACCATCATGGGCCCTAAATCGCCCGTAGACTCTGGGCCTCTAAGCTTCATCCGTAAAGCGCCATCCTCTGAATTGTCTTGGGCTTCGGTATAGCTAAAGGTGAACCGGCCCCTCCTGGTCGGTTTACCCTTAGCTGTTATATCCTCAACATCTCCCATTGCAAGAAAGATCAATCTAGTAGGCCAAACCAAACTGATAATTCGAAGAGACTTGCAAAGATAACCAATCATACATAAAAGAATTCAGAGAAGATTCAAATATTTTTCATAGATAATCTTGATCATAAACCCACAATTCATCGGATCTCGACAAACACACCGCAAAATAAGATTACATCGAATAGATCTCCACAAGAGAGGGGGGAACATTGTATTGAGATCCAAAAAGAGAGAAGAAGCCATCTAGCTAATAACTATGGACCCGAAGGTCTGAGGTAAACTACTCACACTTCATCGGAGAGGCTATGGTCTTGATGTAGAAGCCCTCCGTGATCAATGCCCCCTCCAGCGGAGCGCCGGAAAAGGCCCCAAGATGGGATCTCATGGGTACAAAAGGTTGCGGCGGTGGAAATAGGGTTTTGGCTCTGTCTCTAATGTTTTTCGGGTACGTGGGTATATATAGGAGGAAGAACTACGTCGGTGGAGCAACGAGGGGCCCACGAGGGTGGAGGGCGCGCCTGGGGGGTAGGCGCGCCCCCTACCTCGTGCCTTCCTCGTTCGTTGCTTTGCATAGACTCCAAGTACTCTGGATCACATTTGTTTTGAAAATCATGTTCCCGAAGGTTTCATTCCGTTTGGACTCCGTTTGATATTCTTTTTCTGCGAAACACTGAAACAGGCAAAAAAACAACAATTTGGGCTAGGCCTCCGGTTAATAGGTTAGTCCCAAAAATAACATAAAAGTGTATAATAAAGCCAAATAAACATCCAAAGCAGAATATAATATAGCATGGAACAATAAAAAATTATAGATACGTTGGAGACGTATCAAGCATCCCCAAGCTTAATTCCTACTCGTCCTCGAGTAGGTAAATGATAAAAACAGAATTTTTGATGTGGAATGCTACTTGGCATGGTTTTTAATGTAACCCTCTTAATTGTGGTATGAATATTCAGATCGGAAAGATTCAAGATAATGGTTTAATATTGACATAAAAGTAATAATACTTCAAGCATACTAACTAAGCAATTATGTCTTCTCAAAATAACATGGCCAAAGAAAGTTTATCCCTACAAAATCATATAGCTTTGTTATGCTCCATCTTCGTCACACAAAATACTCAAATCATGCACAACCCCAGTTTCAGCCAAGCAATTGTTTCATACTTTAGAATTTTCAAACTCTTTCAACTTTCACGCAATATGTAGGATCTAGAAGTAGATGTGTCTAGAGGGGGGGTGATTAGACACTTAGTGCTAAAGTTGCAATTTTTAGGCCTTTTTGGTTTGAGTGGAGTTTTAGGCACAATTTCAACATACACTATACATATCAAGCAAGCATGCAAAGAGTATATGAGCAGCGGAATGTAAAGCATGCAACTTGCAAGAATGTAAGGGGAAGGGTTTGGAGAATTCAAATGCAATTGGAGACACGGATGTTTTTCCCGTGGTTCGGATAGGTGGTGCTATCCTACATCCACATTGATGGAGACTTCAACCCACGAAGGGTAACGGTTGCGCGAGTCCACGGAGGGCTCCACCCACAAAGGGTAACGGTTGCGCGAGTCCACGGAGGGTTCCACCCACAAAGGGTCCACGAAGAAGCAACCACCCACAAAGGGTCCATGAAGTAGCAACCTTGTCTATCCCACCATGGCCATCGCCCACGAAGGACTTGCCTCACTAGCGGTAGATCTTCACGAAGTAGGCGATCTCCTTGCCCTTACAAACTCCTTGGTTCAACTCCACAATCTTGTCGGAGGCTCCCAAGTGACACCTAGCCAATCTAGGAGACACCACTCTCCAAGAAGTAACAAATGGTGTGTAGGTAATGAACTCCTTGCTCTTGTGCTTCAAATGATAGTCTCCCCAACACTCAACTCTCTCTCATAGGATTTGGATCTGGTGGAAAGAAGATTTGAATGGAAAGCAACTTGGGGAAGGCTAGAGATCAAGATTCATATGGTAGGAATGGAATATCTTGGTCTCAACACATGAGTAGGTGGTTCTCTCTCAGAACATATGAGTTGGAATTGTGTATGTGTTCTGATGGCTCTCTCCTCGAATGAAGAGGAGGTGGAGGGGTATATATAGCCTCCACACAAAATCCAACCGTTACACACAGTTTTCCAATCTCGGTGGGACCGAATCAAAAAGCTCGGTCGGACCGAAAAGGTAAACCTAGTGACCGTTAGAGATTTTCGGTGGGACTGACATGCAACTCGGTAGGACCGATATGGTTAGGGTTTGGGCATAACGTAATCTCGGTGAGACCGATTACACAAACTCGGTGGGACCGATTTTGGTAATTAGCTAACCAGAGAGTTGGTCAGGCAAACTTGGTGGGACCGATTTGCTCTTTCGGTGAGACCGAAAAGTTACAAAAAGGAAACACTGAATTTACATTGCAATCTCGGTGGGACCGATTCGCTCTTTCGGTGAGACCGAAAAGATACGAAAGGGAAACAGAGAGTTTGCAATCCCATCTCGGTGAGACCGAGATACCTATCGGTAGAACCGAATTGCTAGGGTTTGGCAGTGGCTTATGACAAGTGAAACTCGGTGGCGCCGGATAGAAAGAATCGGTAGGACCGAGTTTGGCTTAGGGTTTAGGTCATATGCGGATATGGGAAAGTAGTTGAGGGTTTTGGAGCATATCATTAAGTACATGAAGCAAGAGGCTCATTAAGCAACACCTCATCCCTCCTTGATAGTATTGGCTTTTCCTATGGACTCAATGTGATCTTGGATCACTAAAATGTAAAATGAAGAGTCTTGAGCTTGAAGCTTTAGCCAATCCTTTGTCCTTAGCATCTTGAAGGAGTTCCCACAACCTTTAGTCCATGCCATTCCATTGTTGAACTTATCTGAAACATGCTAGATAGAAATGTTAGTCCAACAAGAGATATGTTGTCATCAATTATCAAAACCACCTAGGGATCACTTGTGCTTTCACAATACATGAGCGTGAGCCATGGACATAGCACTATGGTGGAATAGAATAATGATGGGGGTTATGTGGAGAAGACAAAAAGGAGAAGATAGTCTCACATCAACTAGGCATATCAACGGGCTATGGAGATGCCCATCAATAGATATCAATGTGAGGAGTAGGGATTGCCATGCAACGGATGCACTAGAGCTATAAATGTATGAAAGCTCAACAAAATGCAACTAAGTGGGTGTGCATCCAACTTGCTTGCTCACGAAGACCTAGGGCATTTGAGGAAGCCCATTGTAGGAATATACAAGCCAAGTTCTATAATGAAAAATTCCCACTAGTATATGAAAGTGACAAAACAAGAGACTCTCTATTATGAAGAACATGGTGCTACTTTGAAGCACAAGTATGCAAAAAGGATAGTAGCATTGCCCCTTCTTTCGGGCCTCTTTTTTTTCTTTTGGCCTTTCTCTTTTTGGGGGGACAATGCTCTATGAATGATGATCATCACACTTCTATTCATTTACAACTCAATGGTTATAACTCGATACTAGAACGAAGTATGACTCTATATGCATGCCTCCGGCGGTGTACCGGGATAGGCAATGATTCAAGAGTGACATGTATGAAATAATATGCATGGTGGCTTTGCCACAAATACTATGTCAACTACATGATCATGCAAGGAAATATGACAATGATGAAACGTGTCATGATAAACGGAACGGTGGAAAGTTGCATGGCAATATATCTCGGAATGGCTATGGAAATGTCATAATAGGTAGGTATGGTAGCTGTTTTGAGGAAGATATAAGGAGGTTTATGTGTGATAGAGTGTATCGTATCACGAGGTTTGGATGCACCGGCGAAGTTTGCGCTAACTCTCAAGGTGAGAAAAGGCAATGCACGGTACCGAAGAGGCTAGCAATGATGGAAGGGTGAGAGTGCGTATAATCCATGGACTCAACATTAGTCATAAAGAACTCACATACTTATTGCAAAAATCTACAAGTCATCAAAACCAAGCACTACACTCATGCTCCTAGGGGGGAGGTTGGTAGGAGTTAACCATCGCGCGCCCCCGACCTCCACACAAGGGATGACACTCAAATAACATCTCATGTTTCAAATTTGTTACATAACGTTTACCATACGTGCATGCTACGGGATTTGCAAACTTCAACACGAGTATTTATCAATTTCACAACTACTCAACTAGCACAACTTTAATATTACTACCTTCATATCTCAAAACAATCATCAAGCATCAAACTTTTCTTAGTATTCAACACACTCATAAGAGAATTTTTTCTAAAGTTGAATACCTCGTATATTAGGATTAATTTCATGATTAAAGCAAATTACCATGCTGTTTTGTAGGACTCTCAAAATAATATAAGTGAAGCATGAGAGAACAATAGTTTCTACAAAACAAATCCACCACCGTGCTCTAAAAGATATAAGTGAAGTACTAGAGCAAAAACTATATAGCTCAAAAGATACAAGTGAAGCACATAGAGTATTCTAATAAATTCTGAATCATGTGTGTCTCTCTCAAAAGGTGTGTACAGAAAGTATGATTGTGGTGGACTAAAAAGAAAATACTAAAATCATACAAGACGCTCCAAGCAAAACACATATCATGTGGTGAATAAAAATATAGCTCCAAGTAAAGTTACCGATGGACAAAGATGAAAGAGGGGATGCCTTCCGGGGCATCCCCAAGCTTTGGCTTTTTGGTATCCTTAGATTATCTTGGGGTTCCATGGGCATCCCCAAGCTTAGGCTCTTTCCACTCCTTGTTCCATAATCCATCAAATCTTTACCCAAAACTTGAAAACTTCACAACACAAAACTTAACAGAAAATCTCATGAGCTCCGTTAGCGAAAGAAAACAAAACACCACTTCAAGGTACTGTAATGAACTCATTATTTATTTATATTGGTGTTAAACTTACTGTATTCCAACTTCCCTATGGTTTATAAACTATTTTACTAGCCATAGATTCATCAAAATAAGCAAACAACACACGAAAAACAGAATCTGTCAAAAACAGAACAGTCTGTAGTAATCTGTAACTAACGCAAACTTCTGGAATGCAAAAAAATTCCTTCAAATTAGGAAGTTCTAGATAATTTGTTTATTGATCTACTTCAAAAAGAATCAACTAAAAAGCACGTTCCTGTGATTTATGAAAACTAATCTCGTGCGCACAAAGTTTCTGTTTTCTGCAGCAGAATCAAATAACTATTACCGTAGGTTATCCTAACGGTTTTACTTGGCACAAACACTAATTAAAACACAAAAACTAATCTAACTAGAGGCTATACAAATTATTTATTCCTAAACAGAAGCAAAAAAGCAAAAAACTAAAATAAAATTGGGTTGCCTCCCAACAAGCGCTATCATTTAACGCCCCTAGCTAGGCATAAAAGCAAGGATAGATCTAAGTATTGCCATCTTTGGTAGGCAAACCATAAGTGGCTCTCATGATAGATTCATATGGTAATTTTATTTTCTTTCTAGGAAAGTGTTCCATGCCTTTCTTTAACAGAAATTGGAACCTAATATTTCCTTCCTTCATATCAATAATTGCACCAATCGTTCTAAGGAAAGGTCTACCAAGAATAATGGGACATGAAGGATTGCAATCTATATCAAGAACGATAAAATTAACGGGCGCATAATTCCGATTTGCAACAATAAGAACATCTTTAATTCTTCCCATAGGTTTTTTGATAGTGGAATCCGCAAGGTGCAAGTTTAAAGAACAATCATCAAATTCACATAAACCTAGCAAATCACACAAAGTTTTTGGAATCGTGGAAACACTAGCACCTAAATCACACAAAGCATAACTCATGATCTTTAATTCTAATTTTAATTGTAGGTTCCCACTCATCATAAAGTTTTCTAGGGATAGAAACTTCCAACTCAAGTTTTTCTTCATAAGATTGCATCAAAGCATCAACGATATGTTTAGCAAAAGCCTTATTTTGACTATAAGCATGCGGAGAATTTAGCATGGACTGCAACAAGGAAATACAATCTATTAAAGAGCAATTATCATAATTAAATTCCTTGAAATCCAAAATAGTTGGTTCGATGCAATCTAAAGTTTTAACTTCTTCAATCCCACTTTTACCAAATTTTGCATCAAGATCTAAAAACTCCGAATTTTTGGAATGCCTTCTAGGTAAAGGTGATTCATCTGCAGTCCCATCATTATCAAGATTCATATTGCAAAACAAAGATTTAATAGGAGACACATCAATAACTTTTAGATCTTCATCTTTATTCTCATAGAAATTAGAAGAACACACTTTCACAAAGCAATCTTTCTTAGCATGCATTCTAGCGGTTCTTTCTTTGCACTCATCAATGGAAATTCTCATGGCTTTGAGAGACTCATTGATATCATGCTTAGGTGGAATAGATCTAAGTTTGAAAGAATCAACATCAAGAGAAATTCTATCAACGTTCCTAGCCAATTCATCAACCTTAAGCAATTTTTCTTCAAGCAAAGCATTGAAATTATTTTGCGAATTCATAAACTCCTTAACACTATTCTCAAATTCAGAGGGCATCTTACTAAAATTTCCATAAGAATTGTTGTAGGAATTACCATAATTATTAGAGGAATTACTAGGGAACGGCCTAGAATTAAAATTTCCTCTATACGTGTTGTTACCAAAATTATTCCTACCAACAAAATTCACATCCATAGATTCATTATTATTCTCAATCAAAGTAGACAAAGGCATATAACTAGGATCTGAAGAAACACTTTTAGTAGCAAATAATTTCATAAGTTCATCCATCTTTCCACTCAAAACATTAATTTCTTCTATTGCATGCACTTTTTCATTAGTAGATCTTTTGGTGTGCCATTGAGAATAATTAACCATAATATTATCTAGGAGTTTAGTAGCTTCTCCTAAAGTGATATCCATAAAAGTTCCCCCCGCGGCCGAATCTAAAAGATTTCTAGAAGCAAAATTCAATCTGGCATAGAAAATTTGTATGATCATCCACAAATTCAAACCATGAGTAGGGCAATTACGTATCATTAATTTCATCCTCTCCCAAGCTTGTGCAACATGTTCATGATCAAGTTGCTTAAAATTCATAATATCGTTTCTAAGAGAGATGATTTTAGCGGGAGGAAAATACTTAGAGATAAAAGCATATTTGCACTTATTCCAAGAATCAATACTATTTTTAGGCAAAGACGAGAACCAAACTTTAGCACGAACTCTAAGAGAAAACAGAAATTGCTTCAATTTAACAATATCATTATCAACATCCCTCTTCTTTTGCATGTCACACAAATCAACAAAGCTATTTAGATGGGTAGCGGCATCTTCACTAGGAAGGCCGGCGAATTGATCTTTCATAACAAGATTCAACAAAGCAGCATTAATCTCACAAGATTCAGCATCATTAAGTGGAGCAATTGGAGTGTTAAGAAAATCATTATTGTTGGTATTGGTAAAGTCACACAATTTGGTATTATCTTGAGCCATCGTGACAAGCAAGCAATCCAACAAGCAAGCAAACAAGAAAAGAGCGAAAAGAGGCGAACGGAAAAGAGAGGGCGAATAAAACGGCAAGGGTGAAGTGGGGGGGGGGGAGGAAAACGAGAGGCAAATGGCAAATAATGTAATGCGAGGGAGATGAGTTTGTAATGGGTACTTGGTATGGCTTGACTTGTGCGTAGACTCCCCGGCAACGGCACCAGAAATCCTTCTTGCTACCTCTTGAGCACTGCATTGGTTTTCCCTTGAAGAGGAAAGGGTGATGCAGCAAAGTAGCGTAAGTATTTCCCTCGGCTTTTGAGAACCAAGGTATCAATCCAGTAGGAGTCCACGTGACGAAGACATGTACCTAGGGTAGGGTCACAGGCCTGACCCAGATACTGTGCCTAAGGACATCACTTTATCACCAGAAGCATTCGAAGAAGAATCATCTTTCAATCGACCATGAAGTGTTCCACTCGATAGACAGAAGTCACTTGACCGTGAAGATTACCACTCGACCGACAGAAGATCTGAAGCCACTCCGCATTGCAACGGTCGGTCATTATGTAGCTTTAATGATCTTTATGTCACTTTATTCTTAGCGTCACTAGTAACGCCCTATCTTAATGAACTTTAAACCCTGCGTAACTGAGGGTCGGAGGGGTCTGGCGAACTCTATATAAGCCACCCCCTCCTCAGTGACAAGGGTTCGCACCCCCTGTAACTCACACACATATAATCCAGTCGACCGCCTCCGGGCTCCGAGACGTAGGGCTGTTACTTCCTCCGAGAAGGGCCTGAACTCGTAAAACTCGCGTGTACAACTCCTCCATAGCTAGGATCTTGCCTCTACATCACTACCCCCCCCCCATTCTACTGTCAGACTTAGAACCACGACAGTTGGCGCCCACAGCGGGGCAGGTGTCTTAGCGACTTGTTGGAGAAGTTGCGATTTTTTCGATCCCTGTCAACATGGTTTCAGGCGGAGGTTTGGCCGAGGGCCGCGAGATCCGTCTCGGCGCGCTCGTGTTCATCACCGACGACTCCGATTGGCTCCAAGAAGCTCCACTCGACGTCGAGGCGCTCCCCGTCCGCGGGGCAACGCACTTTCGCGCGTGCGTCCGCAGCGTCCTCCTGCAGCAGTCGTCGACTCAGTATCGATCGGCTCCTATGACGTCCTCTCTCCCTGTTGCCCGCCGGTGCAACCGTTCCGGTTGATCGAGGCTTCAGCGGTGGGTGAGGCACGCGGTGGCTCACCAGTCAGCCACCCCCAAGTCGCGGCAATCGAGCTCGGCGAAACTCTCTACGGCCTGTTCGACCTGTCGACTGGCTCCGTAGAAACTGCATCCGAGTGCGACAACAGTGATCCCACGGCAGAAGTCCTGATGGTCAATGGACCCCGCAGTCCTCCTGGCTTCCCTCGCGTCGACGATGGCGACGGCGGAGGCGACCCGTCGCGTGTCCATGAGGAGTACCTCCCCGAGCCTCTCTCTTTGCAGTAGAGGGAAGAACTTCGCCGCCGGAGCATGGATGCACTTCACACTCCTATCGTTGGAGAAACCCCCGAGGCTCGAGCTTTGGAAGAGGTTCGCCTAGCCAACCTGGCTGAGCGCACTCGACTGGAGAACCTCCAGCATGCACTCGACGAGCGTGCTCGGCAGCAGGTTCTAGAATCCAGTCGACGCAAACTTTTTCCACCTCCAACCCAGGTATATCGAACTCCGATCCAGAATCTCACAGCTGCAGCCCTAATAGCAGAGTCAATCCAGCCTTCTCAGTCAGAAGCTGGCAGAGGCTTTATGCAGATCAGGGCTTTACTCCGGGCAGCGGGAGAGCAGAATACCGTTGTGTCACAGTCGCGGAACAGGATCCATAGCAGATCCGTTGCTGCAGACACAGTCCAGTCGGCTCATGCTACCTCTTGAGCACTGCGTTGGATTTCCCCGAAGAGGAGAGGATGATGCAGCAAAGTAGCGTAAGTATTTCCCTCAGTTTTTTAGAACCAAGGTATTAATCCAGTAGGAGGCTACGCGCGAGTCCCTCGTACCTACACAAAAACAATAGCTCAACGCAACCAACGCCATTAGGGGTTGTCAATCCCTTCACGGTCACTTATGAGAGTGAGATCTGATAGAGATGATAGATAATATTTTTGGTATTTTTGATATAAAGATGCAAGGTAAAATAAAAGGCAAAGTAAAAAAGCAAAGCAATAATAAAGTGATTGGAAGATTGATATTGTGAGAATAGACCCGGGGGCCATAGGTTTCACTAGTGGCTTCTCTCAAGAGCATAAGTATTTCTACGGTGGGTGAACAAATTACTCTTGAGCAATTGACAGAATTGAGCATAGTTATGAGAATATCTAGGTATGATCATGTATGTAGGCATCACGTCCGAGACAAGTAGACCGACTCCTGCCTGCATCTACTACTATTACTCCACTCATCGACCGCTATCCAGCATGCATCTAGAGTATTAAGTTAATGAAAACATAGTAACGCCTTAAACAAGATGACATGATGTAGAGGAATAAATTCATGCAATATGATAAATACCCCATCTTGTTATCCTCGATGGCAACAATACAATACATGCCTTGCTGCCCCTACTATCACTAGGAAAGGACACCGCAAGATTGAACCCAAAGCTAAGCACTTCTCCCATTGCAAGAAAAACCAATCTAGTAGGCCAAACCAAACTGATAATTCGAAGAGACTTGCAAAGATAACCAATCATACATAAAAGAATTCAGAGAAGATTCAAATATTGTTCATAGATAATCTTGATCACAAACCCACAATTCATCGGTCTCAACAAACACACCGCAAAAAGAAGATTACATCGAATAGATATCCACGAGAGAGGGGGAGAACATTGTATTGAGATCCAAAAAGAGAGAAGAAGTCATCTAGCTACTAACTATGGACCCGAAGGTCTGAGGTAAACTACTCACACTTCATCGGAGAGGCTATGATGATGATGTAGAAGCCCTGCGTGATCGATTCCTCTTCCGGCGGAGCTCCGGAACAGGCCCCAAGATGGGATCTCATGGGTACAGAAGGTTGCGGCAGTGGAATTAGGTTTTTGGCTCCGTATCTGATCGTTTGGGGGTACGTAGGTATATATAGGAGGAAGGAGTACGTCGGTGGAGCTTCAGGGGCCCACGAGGCAGGGGGCGCGCCCTAGGGGGGTGCCCTCCACCCTCGTGACCGCCTCGTGGCTTTCTTGACGGAGGTTCCAAGTCTCCTGGATCATATCTGATGAGAAAATCACGTTCCCGAAGGTTTCATTCCGTTTGGACTCTGTTTGATATTCCGTTTCTTCGAAACACTGAAATAGGGAAAAAACAGCAATTTTGGGCTGGGCCTCCGGTTAATAGGTTAGTCCCAAAAGTAATTAAAAGTGGAAAATAAAGCCCAATATAGTCCAAAACAGTAGATAATATAGCATGGAGCAATCAAAAATTATAGATACGTTGGAGACGTATCAAGCATCCCCAAGCTTATATCCTGCTCGTACTCGAGTAGGTAAATGATAAAAAGAGAATTTTTTATGCGGAGTGCTACTTGGCATAATTTCAATGTAAATCTTCTTAATTGTGGTATGAATATTCAGATCCGAAAGATTCAAGACAAAAGTTCATATTGACATAAAAATAATAATACTTCAAGCATACTAACAAAGCAATTATGTCTTCTCAAAATAACATGGCCAAAGAAATTTATCCCTACAAAATCATATAGTCTGGCTATGCTCTATCTTCACCACACAAAGTATTTAAATCATGCACAACCCCGATGACAGGCCAAGCAATTGTTTCATACTTTAACATTTTCAAAACTTTTTCAATCTTCATGCAATACATGAGCGTGAGCCATGGATATAGCACTATATGTGGAATAGAATGGTGGTTGTGGAGAAGACAAAAAGAGGGGAAGATAGTCTCACATCAATTAGGCGTATCAACGGGCTATGGAGATGCCCATCAATAGATATCAGTGTGAGTGAGTAGGGATTGTCATGCAACGGATGCACTAGAGCTATAAGTATATGAAAGCTCAACAAAAGAAACTAAGTGGGTGTGCATCCAACTCGCTTGCTCACGAAGACCTAGGGAAATTTGAGGAAGCCCATCATTGGAATATACAAGCCAAGTTCTATAATGAAAAATTCCCACTAGTATATGAAAGTGACAAAATGAGAGACTCTCTATCATGAAGATCATGGTGCTACTTTGAAGCACAAGTGTGGTAAAAGGATAGCAACATTGTCCCTTCTCTCTTTTTCTCTCATTTTTTTATTTGGGCCTTTTCTCCTCTCTTTTTTGGCCTCTTTTTTCTCCTTCTTTTTATTCTTTGTCCGGAGTCTCATCCCGACTTGTGGGGGAATCTTAGTCTCCATCATCCTTTCCTCACTTGGGACAATGCTCTAAAAATGATGATCATCACACTTTTATTTTTCTTACAACTCAACAATTACAACTCAATACTTAGAACAAAATATGACTCTATGTGAATGCCTCTGGTGGTGTACCGGGATATGCAATGAATCAAGAGTGACATGTCTGAAAGAATTATGAACGGTGGCTTTGCCACAAATACGATGTCAACTACATGATCATGCTAGCAATATGACAACGGTGGAGCGTGTCATAATAAATGGAATGGTGGAAAGTTGCATGGCAATATATCTCGGAATGGCTATGGAAATGCCATGATAGGTAGGTATGGTGGTTGTTTTGAGGAAGGTATATGGTGGTGTATGATACCGGCGAAAAGTGCGCGGTATTAGAGAGGCTAGCAATGGTGGAAGGATGAGAAAAGTGCGTATAATCCATGGACTCAACATTAGTCATAAAGAACTCGTATACTTATTGCAAAAATCTAGAAGTTATCAAAGCAAAGTATTACGTGCATGCTCCTAGGGGGATAGATTGGTAGGAAAAGACCATCGCTCGTCCCCGACCGCCACTCATAAGGAAGACAATCAATAAATAAATCATGCTCCGACTTCATCACATAACGGTTCACCATACATGCATGCTACGGGAATCACAAACTTTAACACAAGTATTCTTTAAATTCACAACTACTCAACTAGCATGACTTTAATATTATCACCTCCATATCTCAAAACAATTATCATGTTTCAATCTTTTCTTAGTATTCAACACACTCAAAAGAAAGTTTCACAAATCTTGAATACCAAGCATATTATTATTAAGCAAATTACCATGCTATTAAGAGACTCTCAAAATAATTTAAGTGAAGCATGAGAGATCAATAGTTTCTTTAAAAAAATCCACCACCGTGGTCTAAAAGATCTAACTGAAGCACATAGAGAAATATTATAACGCTCAAAAGATATAAGTGAAGCACATAGAGCAAAACTACATAGCTCAAAAGATATAAGTGAAGCACATAGAGCAAAAACTACTTAGCTCAAAAGATATAAGTGAAGCACATAGAGTATTCTATCAAATTTTAATTCATGTATGGCTCTCTCAAAAGGTGTGTACAGCAAGGATGATTGTGGCATACGAAGAAACAAATAATACAAGACGCTCCAAGCAAAACACATATCATGTTGGTGAATAAAAATATAGCTCCAAGTAAATTACCGATGGAAGTGGACGAAAGAGGGGATGCCTTCCTGGGCATCCCCAAGCTTTGACTTTTTGGTGTCCTTGGATTATCTTGGGGGTGCCATGGGCATCCCCAAGCTTAGGCTCTTGCCACTTCTTGTTCCATAATCCATCACAAGAATTCACCCAAAACTTGAAAACTTCACAACACAAAACTTAAAGTAGAAAACTCGTGAGCTCCGTTAGCGAAAGAAAACAAAAGACCATTTCAAGTTACTGTAATGAACTCATTCTTTATTTATATTGGTGTTAAACCTACTGTATTCCAACTTCTCTATGGATTATAAACTATTTTACTAGCCATAGATTCATCAAAATAAGCAAACAACACACGAAAAACAGGATCTGTCAAAAAACAAAGATTCATATTGCAAAACAAAGATTTAATAGGGGACACATCAATAACTTTTAGGTCTTTGAGGGAGTCCTGGATTAGGGGGTGTTCGGGTAGCCGGACTATACCTTCAGCCGGACTCCAGGACTATGAAGATAGAAGATTGAAGACTTCATCCCGTGTCCGGAGGGGACTTTCCTTGGCGTGGAAGGCAAGCTTGGCGATGCGGATATTCAAGTTCTCCTACCATTGTAACCGACTTTGTGTAACCCTAACCCTCTCCGGTGTCTATATAAACCGAAGGGTTTTAGTCCGTAGGACAACTTCATCATACAACAATCATACCATAGGCTAGCTTCTAGGGTTTAGCCTCCTTGATCTCGTGGTAGATCTACTCTTGTACTATCCATATCATAAATATTAATCAAGCAGGACGTAGGGTTTTACCTCCATCAAGAGGGCCCGAACCTGGGTAAAATGTCGTGTCCCTTGTCTCCTGTTACCATCCGCCTAGACGCACAGTTCGGGACCCCCTACCCGAGATCCGCCGGTTTTGACACCGACATTGGTGCTTTCATTGAGAGTTCCTCTGTGTCGTCGCTTTTAGGCCCGATGGCTCCTTCGATCATCAACAACGATGCGGTCCAGGGTGAGACTTTTCTCCCCGGACAGATCTTCGTCTTCGGCGGCTTCGCCCTGCGGGCCAATTCGCTTGGCCACCTGGAGCAAATCGAAAGCTATGCCCCTGGCCATTAGGTCAGGTTTGGAAGTTTGAACTACAAGGCTGACATCCGTGGGGACTTGATCTTCGACGGATTCGAGCCACAGCCAAGCGCGCCGCACTGTCTCGATGGGCATGATCTAGCTCTGCCGCCGAACAGTGTCCTGGAGGCCGCACGCGCATCAGTTCCGACCCTTAATTTGAAGCCTGCTGCACCGATCGAGGATGAGCGGTTGGACGCCACCTTGGGGGCTGCGATCTCAAAGGCGATCGAGCCGAACACCAGCCCCGCACTCCGCATGGCCCGTGACTCCGAAGAGCCGGATTCCTCTCTGAACTCTGAGCCCCCCGCGCCCCTGCCGATCGAATCCGATTGGGCGCCGATAATGGAGTTCACCGCCGCGGACATCTTTCAGCACTCGCCCTTCGGCGACATCCTGAATTCCCTAAAGTCTATCTCTTTATCAGGAGAGCCCTGGCCGGACTACGGTTAGCAAGATTGGGATATAGATGATGAAGAAATTCAAAACCCACCCACCACCCACTTCGTAGCCACTGTCGACGACTTAACCGACATGCTCGACTTCGACTCCAAAGACATCGACGGCATGGACGATGATGCAGGAGACGAACAAGAACCAGCACCTGTAGGGAGCTGGAAGGCCACCTCGTCATACGACATATATATGGTGGACACTCCAAAGGATGGAGATGGCGATGGAACAGCGGGGGACGATACATCTAAGAAACAGCCCAAGCGCCGGCGTCAGCGGCGCCGCTCTAAATCCCGCCAAAGAAAAAATGGTGATTCTGGCACGGGAGATAATACTACTCCGGATAGCGCCGAAGAACACCCCCTCCAGCAAGATTCAGCACAGGAGGACGGAGAAGCCAGCCCTCATGAGAGAGCGGCAGACAGAGAGGTTGAGGATGATAATTACATGCCTCCCTTAGAAGACGAGGCAAGCCTCGACGACGACGAGTTCGTCGTGCCAGAGGATCTCGCCAAACAAGAGCGTTTTAAACGCAGGCTTATGGCCATGGCAAGCAGCCTCAAGAAAAAGCAGCAACAGCTTAGAGCTGATCAGGATTTGCTAGCGGACAGATGGACTGAAGTCCTTGCGGCCGAAGAGTATGAACTCGAACGCCCCTCCAAAAGTTACCCAAAGCGCAGGCCGCTACCCCGATTAGAGGCGGAAGCACCTACATCACCAGCGCATGACATAGCCGACCGGCCACCTCGTGGCCGTGACAAAGAGGCCTCTCGGCCCTCCACTCAAGCCGTGCCCCGGCGCCGCTCAAAGCATACTAAGGCACGGGAAAATGCGCCCGACCTGCGCGACATACTAGAGGACAAGGCAAGGCAAACAAGATCGATCTACGAATCGTGCAGGTGCCCCACGACACGTGACAGTGATCGTCACTCCAGATGCAATAAATCCGGCCGGGCCGAACACAACAGACAAAGCTCCTTCGAGCTGCGTCATGATATAGCCCAATACAGAGGCGCCGCACACCCACTATGCTTCACAAATGAAGTAATGGATCATAAAATCCCTGAGGGCTTCAAACCCGTAAACATCGAATCATACGATGGCACAACAGATCATGCGGTATGGATCGAGGATTATCTCCTTCATATCCACATGGCCTGCGGCGATGATCTACACGCCATCAAATACCTCCCACTCAAACTTAAGGGACCGGCCCGGCATTGGCTTAACAGCTTGCCAGCAGACTCAATCGGTTCTTGGGAGGACCTGGAAGCCGCATTCCTTGACAACTTCTAGGGCACTTATGTGCGACCACCGGACGCCGATGACCTAAGCCACATAATTCAGCAGCCAGAGGAATTGGCCAGGCAATTCTGGACACGGTTCCTAACAAAGAAAAACCAGATAGTCGACTGTCCGGACGCAGAGGCCCTAGCGGCCTTCAAGCATAATATCCGTGACGAGTGGCTTGCCCGGCACCTGGGATAGGAAAAGCCGAAATCTATGGCAGCCCTCACGACACTCATGACCCGCTTTTGTGCGGGAGAAGATAGCTGGCTAGCTCGCAGCAACAACTTAACCAAGAACCTTGGTAATTCGGATACCAAGGATAAAAGTGGCAGGTCGCGCCGGAACAAGCAAAAACACCGTGTTAACAGCGACAGCAACGAGGATATGGCAGTCAATGCCAGATTCCAAGGCTACAAATCCGGTCAGCGGAAAAAGCCATTCAAAAGAAATACTCAGGGCCCATCAAGTTTGGACCGAATACTCGACCGCTTGTGCCAGATACACGGCACCCCCGAAAAGCCAGCCAATCACACCAACAGGGATTGTTGGGTGTTCAAGTAGGCAGGCAACTTAAGAGCCGAAAACAAAGACAAGGGGCTGCATAGCGACGACGAGGAGGAGCCCAGGCCGCCGAACAACAGTGGACAGAAGGGTTTTCCCCCACAAGTGCGGACGGTGAACATGGTATACACAACCCACATTCCCAAAAGGGAGCGGAAGCGTGCGCTACGGGACGTATACGCGATGGAGCCAGTCGCCCCAAAGTTCAACCCATGGTCCTCCTACCCGATCACTTTTGACCGAAGGGACCACCCCACTAGCATCCGTCATGGTGGGTTCGTCGCATTGGTTCTAGACCCAATTATTGACGGATTTCATCTCACAAGAGTCCTCATGGACGGCAGCGGCAGCCTGAACCTGCTTTACCAGGATACAGTGCGAAAAATGGGCATAGATCCCTCGAGGATCAAGCCCACCAAAATGACCTTTAAAGGCATCATACCAGGTGTAGAAGCCAACTGTATAGGCTCAGTTACACTGGAAGTGATCTTCGGATCTCCGGATAACTTCCGAAGCAAGGAGTTAATCTTCGACATAGTCCCGTTCCGCAGTGGCTATCACGCACTGCTCGGGCGAACCGCATTCGCAAAATTCAATGCGGTACCGCACTATGCATACCTCAAGCTCAAGATGCCAGGCCCTAGAGGAGTAATCACGGTCAATGGGAACACTGAACGCTCCCTCCGAACGGAGGAGCACACGGCAGCGCTTGCAGCAGAAGTACAAAGCAGCCTCTCTAGGCAGCTCTCCAGTTCGGCCTTCAAAAAGCCGGACACTGTCAAGCGCGCCCGGAGTAAGCTACAACAAGACCGCCTGGCACGTCCTGAGCTAGCGTAGCAATGCGGCCCCAACCCTAGCCCTCGCGATATAGTGAGACAAGTGCTTCGCGTACATAACTACGCTCTAGAAATACCATGGGCACAGGGGAAGGGGCACTATCACGGCACGCCCGAAATACGGCTTAAACCACACCAGGGGCTGCCGGATTCTTTTAAAAAAAAATTCTATTACTTTCAGGACTCCATACTTCGGACGACCTGTTCGGCAATTCAACTGCCGCACAAACGATGCAAGATCCAGGAAAACAGACAAGTCACGCCGCATTATGGAACTCCCAGGTGGTCTCTATTGCGAGCAGTATACCTATTTTTGAATACAATTCCGCAGCCTGCCCCTGGCCAGGACATGTTAAATGGTCCAATTTTTTTTGCTTATCACACTATTTGTATCGTTCTGCTTTCATAGCAGACTTTCTATAAACAATGCATAACTTTTTGTCTATTTTTTGCATTATCCTCTTTTTATATATATGTTAATTAAATGACATGTTGCACCCGTACACTGTGGTACGACAAATACGCCAGGGGCTTCAGTACCCCTCAATATGGTGTGAGAAGTCCGAAACACTTTCACAAGTGCGGCACCCCGAACTTATAGCACTATATGCATCGGCTCCGAATCATGATTTGGGTCAATAGTTGGGTTTGCCCGGCTCCTATGTTTTGGTGCCTTACGTTCCGCTATATCGGCTAAGGTAGCACTAGGAGAACTACTGCGATTGTGCCCCAGTTGAGCTAGGCTGAGCACCTCAGTAGAGAAAACTAAAACTGACTGTCATGATGAGGCGAGAGACCGGTCGTTGTTCGAGAGGTTTTTCGAGTCCCTAAAGACTTATGCCGCTTCGAGCGAGGAGCCGGCTTTGTCCGGCCAAGGCGTGGATAGCGCCCCGAACTTGGTCTTCCGAATACTAGGGGCTTCGCCGAAATTTAAAATTATAGAGTTCTATGGCTAAGTGAGAGTGTTCAAGCATTATAGTCTGATTGCCTTGTTCGTTGTGCTGAGCGCCTCCCTCGAAGGACCCAATCATGGGAAAAAGAGCGCTCAGGTTTATCCCGAACACCCCAGCACTAGTGGCATGGGGGTAGAAGCCGACGACTGGCCATCTCTCAATTTTTGATAAACGGCCGCACAGAAAGTAATATTTTAAATTCAACAAGCATTTCTTAAGCGCATATGAACAAGTTTTCAGCGCACAGGATAACACGAGCGAGTTCATTCAAAAATTACATCCTTGGTACATTCATCCGCCATAAGGCGGGCACCCGCCAGAGCATCCTTGTAATAGTTCTCGGGCTTGCGATGCTCCTTCCCCGGCGGTGGCCCGTCCCTCACAAGCTTCTCACCGTCCAGCTTACCCCAGTGCACCTTTGCACGGGCAAGGGCCCTACGGGCACCTTCGATGCAGACGGAGCGCTTGATGACCTCGAGCCTTGGACAGGCCTCCACCAGCCGCCGCACCAGTCCGAAGTAGCTCCCAGGCAGGGCCTCTTCAGGCCACAGCCGAACTATGAAGACCTTCATGGCTTGTTCGGCCGCCTTGTGGAGCTCGACCAGCTGCTTCAGCTGGTCGCTCAAGGGCACAGGGTGTCCAACCTCAACGTACTGAGACCAGAACACCTTCTCCGTCGAGCTGCCCTCTTCGGCTTGGTAGAACGCGGCGGCATCGGATACGCTGCGGGGAAGATCTGCGAATGCCCCTGGAGAGCTCCGGATTCGGGTAAGTAACAAGTAGTTTACTTTTATATGTCTGCTTTGCATAGAGAATGCCTTACCCGCTGCTACCTTTTTCACCACATCCAATTCCTGGAGGGCCTTCTAGGCTTCGGCCTTGGCAGACTTGGCAGTTTCAAGGGCCACAGCAAGCTCGGACGCTCGCGTCTTCGAGTCCAGCTCCAAACTCTCATGTTTTTTCATGAGAGCCTGAAGCTCTTGCTGCACCTCGCCGACCTGCGCCTCAAATTTCTCCCGCTCGGTGCGCTCAGTGGCCGCTTTCTTCTCGGCCTCAGACAACGCCTGCTTGAGGGTCACCACCTAAGTTGTGGCCCCTACAGTAAGCAGTACAATCCTGTCATTTTTTGCAATTGCATCTTTTTTATATTTTTTGCTATAAGGTATTTCTTACCTTCTTTCTCCTCGAGCTGCCATTTCGCAAGGCCGAGCTCTTGCTTGGTCCGCTCGAGGCCCTGCTTCAGGGCACCCACCTCCGCAGTCAGTGCGGCGGTGGCTAGCAGCGAAGCCTGCATACGCATATTGGCTCTTTTTTAGACTCCTGCGAAATTTAATAGATCCTCTATTCGGCTTTTCTTTCCGAACGCCAAACAGAGCATCGGGGGCTACTGTCTATGCGGTAATATTTGTACATATTTTTACTCACCTCGAAGCCTGTTAGAAGGCTAGCACAAGCATCAGTCAGTCCGCTTTTGGCGGACCGAACCTTCTGGACCACCGTACTCATGATAGCATGGTGCTCCTCGTCGATGGAGGCGCCCTTAAGCACCTCCAGCAGATTGTCCGGCGCCTCCAGTTGGACGGAGGACGCCGGCTCAATAGGCTTGCTCCTCTTGGTAGGAGTTCGCCTGCTGCGGTCCGGAATCGTTGACGATTCCGGCGCGGTGTCCGGCTCAAAGCCGGACTTGGAGCCCTGGGGGTCTTGTCCCCTTTACTCCTGGAGTCCGGGAGGTCGCCTCGCGGCTCCTCCAGGACCACCTCCTCTTGTCCCAGAGCTTGTCGCGACGCCACTTCAGCGTCGTCCGCAGTGCGGGGGGAGACAGCGGGCGGAACTGAATTCATGTCCGATGAATCCAGGGAGCCACTCGACGACTCGTCGAGCCCGTCCTTAGGCGGGCTGCATGATTATATTCAACATTAGGGAAAGCTGTGCAACAAAGGAATATCATGAGTTACTTTGGTATCCGAATACTTACGATTTCGTCGGACGCTTGGCCCTGTCCGGCCACTCCTCTTCGTCCTCTTCAGCGTCGGGGGAGTAGTCCGGCGGAGGGGTCTTCCTCTTCCTGGACCCTTCGGCCTCCCCCGTTGGGGCGGCCTTCCTCTTCTTTCCTCCCCCCGCTGGAGGGGGAGAGGTTTCTTCTTCCTCCTCCTCGTCTTCACGGGAGGAGAGCGTCTCGGACTCGTCGGATGGTGAGTCCGACACCACTATATGTCGGGCACTCTTTCGAGTCCCCGTGGCCTTCTTCTTCTTGGCCTTCTTCTCCGGCACCACATAAGGTGCCGGAACCAGCAGCTTCACTAGGAGAGCAGGGGTTGGGTCTTCGGTCAAGGGAGCCGGACAGTTAATCAGTCCGGACTTCGCCTGCCAAGCTTGTCAAAGGTGAGGGAGTTTGGATCCCGCATAGAGTCAAACTATGAAAAAACTTAACATCCTATAAAAGGTGAAAGTAGCTTACCTCGCTAGTGTGACGCTGCGAGCTGTATCCGCGGTCCTCGGAAGCGGATGCGGGAGCCTCGGCGCCCTTGGTTAGCACCCTCCAGACGTCTTCATATGTCGTGTCGAAGAGCCTGCTAAGGGTTTTGTGCTGCGCCGGGTCGAACTCCCACAGATTAAAGTCCCGTTGTTGACACGGGAGGATCCGGCGGACGAGCATAACCTGGACTACATTAACAAGCTTGAGCTGCTTGTTTACCAGGGACTGGATGCAGGTCTGCAGTCCAGTCACCTCTCTTTCGTCACCCCACGACAAGCCCGTCTCTTTCCAGGACATGAGCCGCGTGGGGGGTCCGGATCGGAACTCAGGGGCCGCGATCCATTTCGGATCGCGCGGCTCGGTGATGTAAAACCACCCGGATTGCCACCTCTTCAGGGTCTCCACGAAGGCGCCCTTGAGCCACAGGACATTGGCCATCTTGCCCGCCATGGCGCCTCCGCACTCCGCCTGGTTGTCGCGCACCACCTTTGGCTTGACGTTGAAGGTCTTGAGCCAGAGGCCGAAATGGGGGCGGATGCAGAGGAAAGCCTCGCACACGACGTTAAACGCCGAGATGTTGAGGACAAAGTTCAGGGCCAGATCGTGGAAATCCAGGCCATAGTAGAACATGAGCCCCCGGACGAATGGGTGGAGTGGGAAACCCAGTCCGCGGAGGAAGTGGGGAAGGAACACTACCCTCTCATGGGGCCTTGGGGTGGGGAGGAGCTGCCCCTCCTCAGGAAGCCGGTGCGCGATGTCTTTGGATAAGTATCCGGCCTTCCTCAGCTTTTTGACATGGCCCTCCGTGACGGAGGAGACCATCCACTTGCCTCCCACTCCGGACATTGCTGGAGAAGGTTGAGGTAGGAAGTGCGAGCTTGGGCGCTGGAGCTCGGGTGCGCAGAAGATGGACAGGCAAAGGAGGAAGAAGGCGTAGGTAGAAAGGTTGATCCTTATCCCCTTATATGGGCGGATGCGACTATGCGTCCCCACCAGCCTAGTAAAACTCGCTTGCCTCCCAAGCGCCGTGATAAATGGCACGGTTGGGTTACCCACGTCCGTATTGATGAGAATCCCGTAAATGGGGGACACGATCTCTGCTTTGACAAGATGTGCCAAGGAAACCGCCTCGCGAAACACGTTGAGGTGTGGAAGTAAAAAACAATTCGAGTAAAATACTTGGCCGCAGTGTGATGTCACGCTATGGAATACGTCAGCAGATTAGATTTGTGTTAATATTATTCTCTCTATGACAATACGTGGAAACTTATTTTGCAGAGCCGGACACTACTCTTGGTGTTTACAAACTTTTATGAAGAATTCGGAGGAGGAACCCGCCTTGCAATGCCGAAGACAATCTGCGCGCCGGACTCGTCGTCATTGAAGCCTGGTTCAGGGGCTACTGAGGGAGTCCTGGATTAGGGGGTGTTCGGGTAGCCGGACTATATCTTCAGCCGGACTCCAGGACTATGAAGATATAAGATTGAAGACTTCGTCTAGTGTCCGGAGGGGGCTTTCCTTGGCGTGGAAGGCAAGCATGGCGATGCGGATATTCAAGATCTCCTACCATTGTAACCGACTTTGTGTAACCCTAACCCTCTCCGATGTCTATATAAACCGGAGGGTTTTAGTCCGTAGGACAACTTCATCATACAACAATCATACCATAGGCTAGCTTCTAGGGTTTAGCCTCCTTGATCTCGTGGTAGATCTACTCTTGTACTATCCATATCATCAATATTAATCAAGCAGGACGTAGGGTTTTACCTCCATCAAGAGGGCCCGAACCTGGGTAAAACATTGTGTCCCTTGTCTCCTGTTACCATCCGCCTAGACGCACAGTTCGGGACCCCCTACCCGAGATCCGCCGGTTTTGACACCGACAGTCTTCATCTTGATTTTCATAGGAATTGGAAGAACACGCTTTAATAAAGGCATCTTTCGTAGCACGCATCCTAGCAGTTCTTTCCTTGCACTCATCAATGGAAATTCTCATGGCTTTGAGAGACTCATTGATATCATGCTTGGGAGGAATAGATCTAAGCTTTAAAGAATCAACATCAAGAGAAATTATATCAACGTTCCTAGCCAATTCATCAACTTTAAGTAATTTATCTTCAAGCAAAGCATTAAAATTCTTTTGTGAATTCATAAACTCTTTAACACTAGTCTCAAATTCAGAGGGCATCTTATTTAAATTTCCATAAGAGTTGTTTTAAGAATTTCCATAATTATTAGAAGGATTACTAGGATAAGGCCTAGGATTAAAATTCCCTCTATACGCTTTGTTACCAAAATTATTCCTACGAACAAAATTCACATCCATAGATTCATTATTATTCTCAATCAAAGTAGATAAAGGCATATCATTAGGATCAGAAGAAACACTCTTATTAGCAAATAATTTCAGAAGTTCATCCATCTTTCCACTCAAAACATTGATTTCTTCTATCGCATGTACTTTTTTATTAGTAGATCTTTCAGTGTGCCATTGAGAATAATTAACCATAATATTATCTAGGAGTTTAGTAGCATCTCCTAAAGTGATTTCCATAAAAGTGCCTCCCGTGGCCGAATCTAAAAGATTTCTAGAAGCAAAATTCAATCCAGCATAAAAATTTTGTATAATCATCCACAAATTCAAACCATGAGTAGGGCAATTACGTATCATTAATTTCATTCTCTCCCAAGCTTGTGCAACATGTTCATGATCAAGTTGCTTAAAATTCATGATATCGTTTCTAAGAGAGATGATCTTAGCGGGAGGAAAATACTTAGAGATAAAAGCATCTTTGCACTTGTTCCAAGAATCAATACTATTTTTAGGCAACGACGAAAACCAAGCTTTAGCACGATCTCTAAGCGAAAAAGGAAATAGCTTCAATTTAACAATATCATTATCGACATCTTTCTTCTTTTGCATATCACATAAATCAATGAAGCTATTTAGATGAGTAGCGGCATCTTCACTAGGAAGGCCGGCGAGTTGATCTTTCATAACAAGTTTCAACAAAGCAGTATTGATTTCACAAGATTCAGTATTGGCAAAAGGAGCAATCGGAGTGCTAAGGAAATCATTATTGTTGGTATTGCTATAGTCACACAATTTGGTATTATCTTGAGCCATCGTGACAAACAAGCAATCCAACACATGAGCAAACAAGAAGCAAGCGAGAAAAAGGCAAACGGAAAAGAGAGGGCAAATAAAATGGCAAGGGTGAAGTGGGGGAGAGGGAAATGAGAGGCAAATGGCAAATAATGTAGTGCGAGAGATAGGGATTATGATGGGTACTTGGTATGTTGACTTTTGCGTAGACTCCCCGGCAATGGCGCGAGAAATTCTTCTTGCTACCTCTTGAGCACTACGTTGGATTTCCCCGAAGAGGAGAGGATGATGCATCAAAGTAGCGTAAGTATTTCCCTCAGTTTTTGAGAACCAGGGTATCAATCCAGTAGGAGGCTACGCGTGAGTCCCTCGTACCTACACAAAAACAATAGCTCAACGCAACCAACACGATTAGGGGTTGTCAATCCCTTCACGGTCACTTACGAGAGTGAGATCTGATAGAGATGATAGATAATATTTTTGGTATTTTTGATATAAAGATGCAAGGTAAAATAAAAGGCAAAGTAAAAAAGCAAAGCAATAATAAAGTGATTGGAAGATTGATATTGTGAGAATAGACCCGGGGGCCATAGGTTTCACTAGTGGCTTCTCTCAAGAGCATAAGTATTTCTATGGTGGGTGAACAAATTACTGTTGAGCAATTGACAGAATTGAGCATAGTTATGAGAATATCTAGGTATGATCATGTATATAGGCATCACGTTCGAGACAAGTAGACCGACTCCTGCCTGCATCTACTACTATTACTCCACTCATCGACCGCTATCCAGCATGCATCTAGAGTATTAAGTTAATGAAAATAGAGTAACGCCTTAAGCAAGATGACATGATGTAGAGGAATAAATTCATGCAATATGATAAATACCCCATCTTGTTATCCTTGATGGCAACAATACAATACGTGCCTTGTTGCCCCTACTATCACTGGGAAAGGACACCGCAAGATTGAACCCAAAGCTAAGCACTTCTCCCGTTGCAAGAAAAACCAATCTAGTAGGCCAAACCAAACTGATAATTCGAAGAGACTTGCAAAGATAACCAATCATACATAAAAGAATTCAGAGAAGATTCAAATATTGTTCGTAGATAATCTTGATCATAAACCCACAATTCATCGGTCTCAACAAACACACCGCAAAAGAATATTACATCGAATAGATCTCCACGAGAGAGGGGGAGAACATTGTATTGAGATCCAAAAAGAGAGAAGAAGCCATCTAGCTACTAACTATGGACCCGAAGGTCTGAGGTAAACTACTCACACTTCATCGGAGAGGCTATGACGATGATGTAGAAGCCCTCCGTGATCGATTGCCCTTCCGGCGGAGCTCCGGAACAGGCCCCAAGATGGGATCTCGTGGGTACAGAAGGTTGCGGCAGTGGAATTAGGTTTTTGGCTCCGTATCTGATCGTTTGGGGGTACATAGGTATATATAGGAGGAAGGAGTACGTCGGTGGAGCTTCGAGGGGCCCATGAGGTAGGGGGGCACGCCCTCCACCCTCGTGACCGCCTCGTGGCTTTCTTGACGGAGGTTCCAAGTCACCTGGATCATATCTGATGAGAAGATCACGTTCCCGAAGGTTTCATTCCGTTTGGAGTCCGTTTGATATTCCGTTTCTTCGAAACACTGAAATAGGCAAAAAAACAACAATTCTGGGTTGGGCCTCCGGTTAATAGGTTTGTCCCAAAGGTAATATAAAAGTGGAAAATAAAGCCCAATATAGTCCAAAACAGTAGATAATATAGCATGGAGCAATCAAAAGTTATAGATACGTTGGAGACGTATCAGCTCACAGCCCAAGATCGCCCCCGAGGTGTGAGGGACGTGGGGACCGGCGAGATCAGTACAGAAACCGTGAGCAGTATGATCACCGACTCGATCACGAAGATCGTCGTCGAGTGCCCACACCCCCTCCGAGGAGTGGGTCGTACGTGCCTCAGCAGCATGATGACAGACACCCTCATAGTGGTGGGCGAAGGATTCCAATCGACCCCACAGAACCGGGCTTTGATGCGAGATCTATTCTTGTTCAGGGTCTGGTTGACAGAAACAGAGCTCACAGAGAAGGCCATGATAGAGATTTCCCGACCAGCAGCAGAGTGCATGTCTCAGGTCCAGAGTGCTTCAGCAGAGCCATCAAGGTCGCGGTGATTCCTCCCAACTTCAGGTTGGCGACTGGAGTTAGTAAGTTCACTGGAGAGTCCAAGCCTGACACTTGGCTTGAAGACTACCGAGTGGCTATGCAGATTGGTAGAGGCAATGATGAAGTGGCCATGAAGCACCTTCCTCTAATGTTGGAGGGCTCGGCCAGAGCATGGCTAAATTAGTTAGCTCTTGGCAGTATTTATAGTTGGGAAGAACTTGCCCGAGTGTTTGTCAGAACATTCGAAGGAACATGCAAACGGCCAGCAGGGCTAACAGAGTTGCAATCTTGTGTACAGAATCCAAATGAAACGTTGAGGGATTATATCCAGAGATGGATCACATTGCACCACATGGTGGAGAATGTGTCTGATCACCAAGCAATTTGTGCCTTCAAGGAAGGTGTCAAATATCAAGAGCTGAATCTGAAGTTCGGTCGAACCAGAGACATGTCTCTGAGTCGGATGATGGAGATTGCCACCAAGTATGCCAATGGTGAAGAGGAGGATCGGCTCCGGAGTGGCAAGCACAAAACAGTCGCCCACAAAACCGGAGGAGGGAACTCCAGTCGAAAGCAGAAGCGCAAAGCCGAACCAGCTGCTCCTGGAGAAGCCTTAGCCATGACTCAAGGAAAGTTCAAAGGGAAGCCCAAGGGGCCATGGAATCCTAAGAAAGTAAAATATCAAGATGGGAATGATGTGTTGGATTTGCCATGCCACATTCACACGAAGAAAGATGAAGAAGGTAATCTCATTTACCCGAAGCATATCACTCGACAGTGTCGACTCCTGATCCAGTAGTTTCGAGAGAAACAACCCAAAGAGAAGGAAAAAGAGTCGGACAAAGTTGAGGACAAAGAGGAAAGTGATGATGGTTACCCTCACGTCAATTCCACTCTGATGATTTTTGCTGATGTTGAGAGCAAAAGTCGACTGAAAGTCATCAACAGAGAAGTAAACATGGTCGCTCCGGTGACGCCCAGTTATTTGAAATGGTCTCAAACTGCTATTACATTCGACCAGTCTGATCACCCGACACACATAGCTACCCCTGGGAGGCAAGCGTTGGTGGTCGATCCAGTCGTCGAAGGCACTCGGTTAACTAAAGTTCTGATGGATGGTGGCAGTGGCCAGAATATTCTGTATGCGGAGACGTTGAAAGGAATGGGCATTCTGATGTCCAGACTCAGTGAAAGCAATATGAGTTTCCATGGAGTTATTCCTGGCAAGAAGGCTGAGTCACTCAGCCAGATCGCCCTTGATGTAGTTTTCGGTGATTCCAAGAATTACCGCAAAGAAAAGTTGACATTTGAAGTTGTGGATTTCCATAGTGCTTATCACGCTATTCTGGGCAGGCCAGCTTATGCACGTTTTATGGCTCGACCATGTTACGTGTACCTCAAACTGAAGATGTTTGGTCCTAAAGGTGTGATCACTATCACTGGTAATCGAAAGAAGGCAGAAGAGTGCTTCCAAAAGGGCTCAAAGATCGCCGATGCACAAATGGCGGTAGTGGAATTGTAGGAGTATCAGAAGAATGCAGATCCGAGTGATTTGTTGCGAGCTAAGAAGCGTGCCACGGATTCAGCGTTTCAGTCGTCTGGTGAAACGAAGCCGATTCATATTCACCCGACGGATCCCAATGCTGCTCCGACTCACATTCCAACAACACTCGACTCCAAATAGGAAGAAGCGCTCATCCAGTTCCTCCGTGAGAACTGGGACATCTTTACATGGAAACCTTCTGACATGCCGGGTGTTCCCAGGGGGCTGGCTGAGCATCGTCTGCGAGTCGACCCAAAAGTGAAACCAGTCAAAGAACATCTTCGACAGTCCGCCGTGTAGAAGAGAAAGGCAATCGGTGAAGAAGTGGCTCGGCTTCTAGCAGCTGAGTTTATCCGAGAGATTTACCACTCCGAGTGGCTAGCTAATGTTGTCATGGTCCCTAAGAAGGACGACTCACTTCGCATGTGCATTGACTTCAAGCATATCAATCGGGCCTGCCCAAAAGATCACTTTCCTCTCCCTCGCATCGACCAAATAGTCGACTCGACTGCGGGGTGTGAGCGCTTGTCCTTTTTGGATGCTTATTCAGGGTATCATCAGATCCGTCTGTATGGACCCGACGAGATAAAAACAGCTTTCATCACCCCATTTGGGTGCTTCTGTTATGTCACTATGTCATTCGGCTTGAAGAACGCTGGAACCACATTCATGCGGATGATTCAGAAGTGTTTACTCACTCAAATCAGTCGGAATGTGGAAGCGTACATGGATGACATTATGGTCAAGTCACGTAAAGGTTCCGACCTACTGGCTGATCTTGCTGAAACCTTTGCCAACCTCAGAAGGTATGATATCAAGCTTAATCCATCAAAGTGCACATTCGGAGTTCCAGGTGGAAAATTACTCGGTTTTCTCGTTTCCGAACGAGGGATCGACGCTAACCCAGAGAAACTGGGTGCCATACTCCGGATGAAACGCCCTGTGCGTGTGCATGATGTCCAGAAGCTTACTGGTTGTTTGGCTGCTCTAAGTCGATTTATTTCTCGCCTCGATGAAAAGGCATTGCCCCTTTACCGACTGATGAAGAAGTCAGACAAGTTCGAGTGGACTCCTGAAGTTGATGCAGCGTTTGCAGAGCTTAAAGCCCTGCTTTCCACCCAGCCGGTGCTTGCTGCTCCAATCAACAAAGAGCCTTTACTGCTTTAAATTGCAGCCACTGGACAAGTCGTCAGTATAGTACTTACGGTCGAGCGGGAAGAAGAAGGAAAAGCTTATAAAGTTCAGCGCCCAGTATATTATGTTTCTGAAGTTTTGACTCCATCAAAGCAAAGATATCCACATTATCAGAAGCTTGTTTATGGGATTTATATGACCACAAAGAAGGTTGCACACTACTTCTCTGACCACTCCATTACAGTCGTCAGCGACGCTTCATTGTCAGAGATTCTGAACAACAGAGATGCAACTAGTCGAGTGGCAAAGTGGGCGATTGAACTCCTTCCCTTAGATATCAAGTTTGAGGCAAATAAAGCTATCAAGTCCCAAGCAATAGCAGATTTCCTCGCCGAGTGGATTGAACAACAACTGCCGACTCAAGTTCACTCGGAGCACTGGACCATGTTCTTTGATGGTTCCAAGATGTTGAATGGTTCCGGTGCTGGAGTGGTACTGGTATCCCCCCGAGGAGACAAGCTCAGATATGTCCTCCAGATTCACTTTGATTCCTCCAATAATGAAGCAGAATATGAAGCACTCTTATATGGGTTACGTATGGCCATCTCACTCGGCGTCTGTCGCCTCATGGTTTATGGTGACTCAGATTTGGTAGTCAATCAAGTGATGAAGGAGTGGGACGTCAGAAGCCCAGCCATGACTGGTTACTGCAATGCAGTGAGGAAATTAGAAAAGAAGTTTGAGGGGTTGGAGCTCCATCATATACCCCGACTGAAAAATCAAGCAGCCAATGATTTGGCCAAGATAGGTTCCAAGCGAGAAGCCATTCCCAGCAATGTGTTTTTGGAACACATTCACGCACCGTCAGTCCAAGAAGATCCTTTCATAGAAGAGCCCCCACAACCTAAGAGTGCCACAGATCCGACTGAAGTCGAAGTCCCAGCCGTGGTCGACCTGATCATGGAGATTCTGGTCATCACTCCCGACTGGACAGTGCCATACATTGCATATATCCTCAGGAAGGAACTCCCAGAGGATGAAGAAGAGGCTCGACAGATCGTCCGTCGATCCAAAGCCTTTACTATGATAAGAGGACAACTGTTTAGGGAGAGTCAGCCAGAAATGCATAACACCAGAAGAAGGTCGAGTGATCCTCAACGAATCCACTCGGGGACCTGTGGTCATCATGCGTCCTCTCGGACCATCATGACTAAAGCATACCGAGCTGGATTTTACTGGCCTCGAGCAAATGAAATGGCGAAAGATATAGTCGACAAATGTGAAGGTTGCCAGTTTTACTCCAATATGTCTCACAAGCCTGCGTCAGCCCTGAAGACCATTCCACTCGTCTGGCCCTTTGCTGTTTGGGGATTAGACATGATTGGACCACTCAGAACTGGTAGGAGCGGCTTCACTCATGTGCTTGTAGCAGTCGACAAGTTTACCGAATGGATTGAAGCCAAACCTATTAAGAATCTCGAAGCCAGTATTGCCGTCAGCTTCATCAGAGAGTTGACATTCAGATACGGGGTTCCGCACAGCATCATCACTTACAATGGGTCAAACTTCGATTCTGATGAGTTCAGAACCTTCTGCGCCTCCCAAGGCACATGAGTCGACTATGCTTCAGTCACCCATCCCTAGTCGAATGGACAAGCAGAAAGAGCAAATGGCCTGATTCTCAAAGGACTGAAACCCCGATTGATGCGAGATCTCAAGCACGCTGCAGGCGCTTGGGTCGACGAACTTCCATCAGTTCTTTGGGGATTGAGGACAACTCCTAATCGGTCGACTGACCGGACTCCATTCTTCTTGGTCTATGGAGCTGAAGCTGTTCTACCGAGTGACTTGCTTCACAATGCACCTCGAGTCGAGCTTTTCTCTGAAGATGAAGCAGAACAAGCCCGACAGGATGCAGTCGATCTCCTAGAAGAAGAACGAGAGATGGCCCTAATCCGGTCGACCATTTATCAGCAAGACTTGCGTCGATTCCATGCTAGAAACGTAAGGGGTCGAGCCTTTCAAGAGGGAGACTTGGTTCTTCGAGTGGATCAGCAGAAACCACACAAGCTCGCCCCTTCTTGGGAAGGTCCTTTCATCATCACCAGAGTTCTCCACAACGGAGCATATCATCTTTACAATGTCGAGCATAAGAAAGATGAGCCACGGGCTTGGAATGCGGAGCTTCTCCGCCCCTTTTATACTTAAGTACTCATTCGAGTGAGATGTAATAAGAAACACTTTTGTAGTATGTTTACCAAAGACGAGAGCTTTACAGTCTTCTTAAACGATTGTTGTTGCTTTTATTTGTGTCTGAAATCCCCCAGTGGGTGACTTAGCCACGAATCCGTTTCGCCTAAGTTCGAAAAATCCTACCGAGTGGCGAGCAAGCCTCCCACTCGAAGGCTTAGCCGCGAATCCGTTTCGCCTAAGTTCAAAAACTCTTACCGAGTGGTGAGCAAGCCTCCCACTCGGAGGCTTAGCTGCGAATCCGTTTCGCCTAAGTTCAAAAAATCTTACCGAGTGGTGAGCAAGCCTCCCACTCGGAGGCTTAGCCGCGAATCCGTTTCTCCTAAGTATGAAAAAATCCTACCGAGTGGTGAGCAAACCTCCCACTCGGGGGCTTAGGTGCAGTCCAGTACTCGCCTAAGTTGCAAAAATCCTACCGAGTGGTGAGCAAACCTCCCACCCGGGGGCTTAGCTGCAGTCCAGTACTCGCCTAAGTTGAAAAAATCCTACCGAGTGGTGAGCAAACCTTCCACTCGGGGGCTTAGCTGCAGTCCAGTACTC